>NW_017673976.1:100800-113430 GCF_001879085.1 Nicotiana attenuata
CCGTTCCACCAATAAATCTCCTTGAGGTCATGATACATTTTCGTAGAACCTGGATGCACGGAATATCTGGAATTATGAGCCTCCGCCATTACCCTCTCCCGAAGCTTATCCACATCCGGAACACACAGCCTACCTTGACACCGCAATACACCATCCTCGCCGCCGAGTGAGAATGCCGAAGTCTCGTTACTCAAAACTGCTTCCTTCATTTGAGCCAATGCTGGATCAATAAACTGCTTTTCCTTGACTTCCGCTACGAGTGACGATTCTGCTCCATTATGTACCATAACATTCCCCTCGTCTGATGTCGAAATACAAACCCCTAGACTGGCCAATTGATAAACCTCCCGAGCCAAGGGCCTTTGATCCACTCCCAAATGAGCCAAACTACCCATAGATTTCCGACTGAGAGCGTCGGCCACCACGTTCGCCTTCCCTGGATGGTACAAAATGTTCATATCATAATCCTTGAGTAATTCTAACCACCGTCGCTGCCTTAAATTCAATTCCTTCTGCTTGAACAAATACTGGAGACTCTTGTGGTCTGAGAACACATCCACATGGACCCCATAAAGATAATGCCGCCATATTTTCAAAGCAAACACAACTGCCGCAAGCTCCAAATCATGCGTCGGATAATTCTTCTCGTGATTCTTGAGCTGCCTCGAAGCATACGCTATAACTTTCCCATGTTGCATCAACACACACCCCAAACCAACCTTGGAGGCATCGCAATAAACCACAAATCCTTCCGTGCCTTCCGGCAAGGTCAATATTGGTGCCGAGGTCAACCTTGACTTCAGTTCCTGAAAACTTTTCTCACAAGCGTCGGACCATTGGAACTTAACTGCTTTCTGCGTCAACTTAGTCAATGGGGAGGCGAGGGCAGAGAATCCCTCCACAAACCTCTGATAATACCCTGCTAAACCCAAGAAGCTACGAATCTCCGTCGGGGTCGTGGGTCTAGGCCAATCTTTTACTGCTGCAATCTTCTGGGGGTCTACCTGAATCCCTTCACTAGAAACAACATGACCCAAAAAGGCAACGGACTCCAACCAAAACTCACATTTTGAAAATTTTGCATACAACTGGTGCTGATGAAGAGTCTGCAGAACTGCCCTTAGGTGACCGGCATGATCCTCCCGGCTCCGCGAATAAACAAGGATGTCGTCAATAAAAACAATCACGAAGGAGTCTAGAAATGGCTTGAAGACACGATTCATAAGATCCATAAAGGCTGCCGGGGCGTTGGTTAGCCCAAAAGACATGACCAAGAATTCAAAGTGACCATAGCGAGTTCTGAAAGCGGTCTTGGGAATATCCTGCTCCCTAATCTTCAATTGGTGATACCCGGACCGTAGATCAATTTTGGAGAATAACCTTGCACCTTGCAATTGGTCGAACAAATCATCTATTCGAGGCAGAGGATACTTATTCTTGATGGTGACTTTGTTGAGCTGCCGATAATCAATACACATCCGGAGCGACCCATCCTTCTTCCTGACAAAGAGAACCGGAGCACCCCACGGCGACACACTCGGCCGTATGAACCCCTTTTCTAATAAATCCTTCAGCTGCTCCTTTAACTCCCTTAACTCCGTTGGAGCCATTCGGTATGGTGGAATAGATATTGGTTGCGTATCTGGCAATACATCAATCCCGAAATCAATCTCCCTATCTGGCGGAATCCCTGGAAGCTCATCCGAAAACACTTCGAGAAACTCATTCACGACTGGCACAGACTCGGGGGTAGATACTTCTGAAGTGGTGTCCGCCACCCGGACCAAATGATAGATACACCCCTTCTTAATCATCTTTAAAGCCTTAAGGTAGGAAATAAACCTGCCCTTCGGCACCACATCATTCCCTTTCCACTCGATAACCGGCTCATTAGGGAACTCGAGTCTCATGACTCTCGTTCGGCAGTCAAGTTTAGCAAAGCACGTATAAAGCCAGTCCATCCCCATAATCACATCAAAATCCACCATTCCAAGCTCGATAAGATCGGCTGTGGTAACGCGACCACATACCGTGACAACACAATTCCTATAAACTCGCGCGGCTGTAATAGAATCACCAACCAGAGTCGATACAGAGAACGGCTCATGAAGCTGTTCGGGTTCTATCCCAAAGCTTGAAGCAATGAATGGGGTGACATAAGACAAAGAGGACCCCAGATCAATAAGAGCATAACAATCAATGGCCTGAACAGACAAGACACCTGTAATCACATCTGGAGAAGCCTCTACATTCTGACGACCACTCAAAGCATAGAACCGGCTGGGTCCACCTCTACCACGAGCTCCACCCCTAACTATACCACGTCCTACTGGGGCTGGAGGACGCCCAGATGATGTGGCGACTAAAGAACCGGACGACTGAGCAGATCCCCTACCCATGCCCTGACTGGGGGCACGACAGTCTCGTTGAATATGACCTCTCACCCCGCATCTGAAACATACCGGGATATCTAAGTAGCAAGTCTCTGTATGAAATCTCCCACACTTGGGGCATGGAGCCCTCCCCTGCTGCTGTGATCTCCCTCCTGGGGTCTCCTACTGTTTGAGCCTGGTCTCATGCGGCTGCTCTGCTGATAACTGTGCAGAGATGGCGGTGCGCTCGCTGAGGACTGAGCATATGACTGGGATGGCCCTGATGACCCTCTTCCCTAAGCTGATCTCCCTGAGTGACCCGCTGATCGGGCCCTGCTGCTACTCTCCCTTTCCGCCCGAATCTTCAACTTCCTAGCCTCTGTGGCCTGAGCGAATCCCACAATCTTTCCATAGTTCATATCCGAGTGTAAGTCCGCTGTAGCAGCCTCATTTACTACCAAGGGACTAAGGCCCTGAACAAATCGCCGAACTCTAGCTGCCATGGTCGACACTAACTGTGGAGCATACTTGGACAATCTCACGAACTCCATGTGGTACTCCCAAACACTCATACTGCCCTGCCTGAGGGTCTCAAACTCCGTGGCACGGGCTGCTATTGTCTCAGCAGGCAAGAACTGGTCCATGAACGCATCTACAAACTCATCCCATCTGGCCAGAAGTCCTCCCTCCCCACGGGAGTCCTCCCACATCTCGAACTATGAATACGCTACTCCCCTCAACCTGTATGATGCCAATTCAACTCCCTCTGTCTCTGAAGCTTTCATCACTCGGAGGGTCTTATACATTTCATCAAGAAATTCCTGCGGATCGGCCTCTGGGTCTGTGCATGAGAACTCTGGAGGGGCTAACCGCAAAAACTGGTTAACTCTGGAGCTGGTAGAATCTCCCTGTCCGCTAGAGGATGTAGGGGCATCTTGAGATCTCTGGGCCTGAGCGGCCACTAACTGGGTCAACATATGGATGGCTCCTCTAAGGTCCGCATCAGAAACCTCGGGACCAGGAGCTGGAACGATGCCAGAATCAGGAATGTCGGCGGGAGGGATGGTGGCACCCTCTGCCGCTGCAGGAACAGGAACACTCTAGTCTAGGACAGACGGGCCAGGTAGGTTCAAGGCTGGGGAGTCACTCTCACCCACGGCATCAGGTACATGATTCATAGCCTCTCTCGGGGTGGCATTGGCCCCAAGGCCGAGTCTAGCTCTCTTTTTAGGTGCCATTACTAAAAAAGTTCGGAACAGCGCACGAGTTAGATATAGATACTTTCACATTTCACTTCACCGCACGATACATAATAACAAGGAAGTGGGAAATTTCCTAAATGTCCATGCAGCCCCCCACTTATAGATGTGGTCGACTTCACACCGATAAGTAGGGCTCTACTAGACACGGCTCCGAGACATCCTAGGACTCCTTATAACCTTAGGCTCTGATACCAAGTTTGTCACGCCCCAAATTCGAGGGACATGACCGGCGCCCGACCGGGTAGCCCCAGCCAAGCGAACCTGGATGCCTTTCCTAACCCACATGTTACCCCACATTTTCCTTACTCAATTATTCAAAGAATTTGCCAAATAATTAATCAAGAACACTTTTTAATTTACAAAACACATACATACTTACATAATAGTAATGAAATCACCAACTCGTTACCAATGTATGAAAACACAGATCTACACAAGTTTCTAACCCACATCTACTGTCTACGGAGCCTCTAATAGTACAACAGGATAATACAGTATTTGCCGGTAACAAGGCTCCGGCTATACCTTACACAAAATCAACTAAAGCTCCGGAAACAATGTGGCCTGAACCACGCAGGGCCCCGAGAGGAAAGGGGCTCACCAAAAAACTGATGGATGACGAAGGGGAGCTACGATCTGTGGACTGGAGTACCTGCTACGGATCCACCTACAATCATAACACGAATGTAGCGCCCCCGGCAAAAGGGACGTCAGTACATTTGAATTGTACTGGTATGTATGAACAAACTTTGCTCCAAGTAAACTCGAACCATAAGCAAGTAAGTAGCAGTAATAAAAGCGACAATCAAATCCACAAGAAGGGAACAATTAAGCCAACAGGTATACAATCTCTCCTCCATAAACAAGCATGTAATTGTAAAGGAAATAACAATCAAATCCACAAAGAAAGAGCAATCAAACCAACAAGTTTACAATCTCTCCTGNNCACTAATGACATTTCAGGAATTCCAACCAATAGGCCACCTGCCCTACCCTTTGAACGATCCGGTACGGCCCGACGTACCTAGGATTCAACTTACCTTTCTTCCCGAATCACATGACTCCCTTCATAGGAGATACCCTCAAGAACACCCAATCATCAACTTGAAATTCCAATTCTCTTCGACGAACGTCCGCATAGGATTTCTGGTGACACTGAGCAGTTTTCATCCTTTCCTGAATGACTTTAACTTTCTCCATAGCCTGGTGCACAAGATCCGGTCCTATTAATTCTGCTTCACCCACTTCAAACCATCCGATCGGAGACCTGCACCTCCTTCCGTACAATGCCTCAAATGGGGACATTTGAATGCTAGCATGAAAGCTATTATTGTAAGCAAATTCTATAAGTGGCAAGTGATCATCCCAATTACCTTTGAAATCCAAGACACAAGCCCGCAACATATCTTCAAGCGTCTGAATAGTCCGCTCCGCTTGACCATCAGTCTGTGGATGGAAAGCTGTGCTGAGATTCACCTGAGTACCCAAACCTTGCTGAAATTTCTTCCAAAAATTAGCTGTGAACTGGGCCCCTCGATCTGAGATAATAGAAAGTGGAGTGCCATGAAGCCTTACTATCTTCTTGATATACAACTTAGCATATTGTTCTGCAGTATCGGTGGACTTGACTGGCAAGAAGTGAGCTGATTTGGTGAGTCGATCCACTATTACCCAAATTGAGTCGAACTTGCGCTGAGTGCGAGGTAATCCTACCACGAAATCCATGTTGATCATCTCCCATTTCGACATTGGTATTTCCATAAGCTGAGTTAGCCCACCGGGCCGCTGATGCTCAGCCTTCACTTGCTGACAATTCGGACACTTAGATACAAAGTCCGCCACACCCCTCTTCATGCCGTTCCACCAATAAATCTCCTTGAGGTCATGATACATTTTCGTAGAACCTGGATGCACGGAATATCTGGAATTATGAGCCTCCCCCATTACCCTCTCCCGAAGCTTATCCACATCCGGAACACACAGCCTACCTTGACACCGCAATACACCATCCTCGTCGCCGAGTGAAAATGCCGAAGTCTTGTTACTCAAAACTGCTTCCTTCATTTGAGCCAATGCTGGATCGATAAACTGCTTTTCCTTGACTTCCGCTACGAGTGACGATTCTGCTCCATTATGTACCATAACATTCCCCTCGTCTGATGTCGAAATACAAACCCCTAGACTGGCCAATTGATAAACCTCCCGAGCCAAGGGCCTTTGATCCACTCCCAAATGAGCCAAACTACCCATAGATTTCCGACTGAGAGCGTCGGCCACCACGTTCGCCTTCCCTGGATGGTACAAAATGTTCATATCATAATCCTTGAGTAATTCTAGCCACCGTTGCTGCCTTAAATTCAATTCCTTCTGCTTGAACAAATACTGGAGACTCTTGTGGTCCGAGAACACATCCACATGGACCCCATAAAGGTAATGCCGCCATATTTTCAAGGCAAACACAACTGCCGCAAGCTCCAAATCATGTGTCGGATAATTCTTCTCGTGATACTTGAGCTGCCTCGAAGCATACGCTATAACTTTCCCCTGTTGCATCAACACACCCCAAACCAACCCTGGAGGCATCGCATAAACCACAAATCCTTCCGTGCCTTCCGGCAAGGTCAATATTGGTGCCGAGGTCAACCTTGACTTCAGTTCCTGAAAACTTTTCTCACAAGCGTCGGACCATTGGAACTTAACTGCTTTCTGCGTCAACTTAGTCAATGGGGAGGCGAGGGCAGAGAATCCCTCCACAAACCTCCGATAATACCCTGCTAAACCCAAGAAGCTACGAATCTCCGTCGGGGTCGTGGGTCTAGGCCAATCCTTTACTGCTGCAATCTTCTGGGGGTCTACCTGAATCCCTTCACTCGAAACAACATGACCCAAAAAGGCAACGGACTCCAACCAAAACTCACATTTTGAAAATTTTGCATACAACTGGTGCTGATGAAGAGTCTGCAGAACTGCCCTTAGGTGACCGGCATGATCCTCCCGGCTCCGCGAATAAACAAGGATGTCGTCAATAAAAACAATCACGAAGGAGTCTAGAAATGGCTTGAAGACACGATTCATAAGATCCATAAAGGCTGCCGGGGTGTTGGTTAGCCCAAAAGACATGACCAAGAATTCAAAGTGACCATAGCGAGTTCTGAAAGCGGTCTTGGGAATATCCTGCTCCCTAATCTTCAATTGGTGATACCCGGATCGTAGATCAATTTTGGAGAAGAACCTTGCACCTTGCAATTGGTC
This sequence comes from Nicotiana attenuata, assembly GCF_001879085.1. NCBI lineage: Eukaryota > Viridiplantae > Streptophyta > Magnoliopsida > Solanales > Solanaceae > Nicotiana > Nicotiana attenuata. The sequence continues at coordinate 107,687 of NW_017673976.1, forward strand.
GAACAAATCATCTATTCGAGGCAGAGGATACTTATTCTTGATGGTGACTTTGTTGAGCTGCCGATAATCAATACACATCCGGAGCGACCCATCCTTCTTCCTGACAAAGAGAACCGGAGCACCCCACGGCGACACACTCGGCCGTATGAACCCCTTTTCTAATAAATCCTTCAGCTGCTCCTTTAACTCCCTTAACTCCGCTGGAGCCATTCTATATGGTGGAATAGATATTGGTTGCGTATCTGGCAATACATCAATCCCGAAATCAATCTCCCTATCTGGCGGAATCCCTGGAAGCTCGTCCGGAAACACTTCGAGAAACTCATTCACGACTGGCACGGACTCGGGGGTAGACACTTCTGAAGTGGTGTCCGCCACCCGGACCAAATGATAGATACACCCCTTCTTAATCATCTTTGAAGCCTTAAGGTAGGAAATAAACCTGCCCTTCAGCACCACTTCATTCCCTTTCCACTTGATAACCGACTCATTAGGGAACTCGAGTCTCATAACTCTCGTTCGGTAGTCAAGTTTAGCAAAGAACGTATAAAGCCAGTCCATCCCCATAATCACATCAAAATCCACAATTCCAAGCTCGATAAGATTGGCCGTGGTAACGCGACCAAATACCGTGACAACACAATTCCTATGAACTCGCGCGGCTGTAATAGAATCAGCAACCGGAGTCAATACAAAGAACGGCTCATGAAGTTGTTCGGGTTCTATCCCAAAGCTTGAAGCAATGAATGGGGTGACATAAGACAAAGAGGACCCCGGATCAATAAGAGCATAACAATCAATGGCCTGAACAGACAAGATACCTGTAATCACATTTGGAGAAGCCTTTGCATTCTAACGACCACTCAAAGCATAGAACCGGCTGGGTCCACCTCTACCACGAGCTCCACCCCTAACTGTACCACGGCCTACTGGGGCTAGAGGACGCAAAGATGACGTGGCGACTGAAGAACCGGACGACTGAGCAGATCCCCTACCCATGTCCTGACTGGGCACACGACAGTCTCGCTGAATATGACCTCTCACCCCGCATCAGAAACACACCGAGATATCCAAGTAGGAAGTCTCTGTATGAAATCTCCCACACTTGGGGCATGGAGCCCTCCCCTACTGTTGTGATCTCCCTCCTGAACGACCGGGCTGATGGGGTCTCCTACCGTCTGAACCTGGTCTCATGCGGTTGCTCTGCTGATAACTGTGCAGAGATGGCGGTGCGCTCGCTAAGGACTGAACATATGAGTGGGACAGCCCTAATGACCCTCTTCCCTGAGCTGATCTCCCTGAGTGACCCGCTGATCGGGCCCTACTGCTACTCTCCCTTTCCGCCCGAATCTTCAACTTCCTAGCCTCTGTGGCCTGAGCGAATCCCACAATCTTTCCATAGTTCGTATCCGAGTTTAAGGCCGTTGTAGCAGTCTCATTTACTACCAAGGGACTAAGGCCCTGAACAAATCGCCAAACTCTAGCTGCCATGGTCGACACTAACTGTGGAGCATACTTGGACAATCTCACGAACTCCATGTGGTACTCCCAAACACTCATACTGCCCTGCTTGAGGGTCTCAAACTCTGTGGCACGGGCTGCTATTGTCTCAGCAGGCAAGAACTGGTCCATGAACGCATCTACAAACTCATCCCATCTGGCTGGAGGTCCTCCCTCCCCACGGGAGTCCTCCCACATCTCAAACCATGAATACGCTGCTCCCCTCAACCTGTATGATGCCAATTCAACTCCCTCCGTCTCTGAAGCTTTCATCACTCGGAGGGTCTTATACATTTCATCAAAAAATTCCTGCGGATCGGCCTCTGGGTCTGTGCTTGAGAACTCTGGAGGGGCTAACCGCAAAACTGGTCAACTCTGAAGCTGGTAGAATCTCCCTGTCCGCTAGAGGATGTAGGAGCATCCTGAGATCTCTGGGCCTGAGCGGCCACTAACTGGGTCAACATGCGGATGGCTCCCCTAAGGTCCACATCAAAAACCTCGGGACCAGGAGCTGGAATGGCGCCAGATTCAGGAATATCGGCGGGAGGGATGGTGGCACCCTCCGCCGCTGCAGGATCAGGAACATGCTGGTCTGGGACAGACGGGCCTGGTAGGTTCAAGGCTAGGGAGTCACTCTCACCCACGGCATCAGGTACATGATTCATAGCCTCTCTCGGGGTGGCATTGGCCCCAAGGCCGAGTCTAGCTCTCTTCTTAGGTGCCATTACTGAAAAAGTTCAGAACAGTGCACGAGTTAGATATAGATACTTTCACATTTCACTTCACCGCACGATACAGAATAACAAGGAAGTGGGAAATTTCCTAAATGTCCATGCAGCCCCCCACTTATAGGTGTGGTCGACTTCACACCGATAAGTAGGGCTCTACTAGACACGGCTCCGAGACATCCTAGGACTCCTTATAACCTTAGGCTCTGATACCAAGTTTGTCAAACCCCAAATTTGAGGGACATGACCNAATAGATGAAATAAATCAAAAAATGGATTTTGTTCAAGAATGAAATCTTATTGGAACTGTCCATATCCGGTTCATCCTTCGGAACCATATCACATCCCGGATCTGATGAAATAGGATGAATTGAGACGGTATTTGTAAATACGTAATTATCTTGAATATATTAACCATTTCTTATTTTCCGATCGCCTGGAAGGGACAAAAGAAAGATCTTGTTGTTTCTTCAACAATTTCTGATCTCTAGTGGACCTCTCAGTAGGATTCGAACCCAGATGAAGTTCTGACCATCTATCAGAGAAAAAAGAACGAACGGATCTTGTAGGATTCCCAAGAAATTCTTCGATTTCTTCCGGAAACAGATGATTAATCATCTGCTTCTCACGTTCCGTGAATAGCCGGGACATTGAGGAATATCCCCCATCCACACACTAGAGATAACCTGGCTAAGTGGATCAAATCTTACCTCTACTAGCTCTGCTAAAATTGCTAATTCACTGTATCTACTCAAAACTTACTTACTATCCTTTCACTAACCATCTGCTAGCGTCATATTTTCTTCTCCTGCTTTGAATAACTAAAGTGAAGCATAAGGTTACTCCTAACTTCCCTCACTATCTGATCATATTCTTTTGCCGCACGCTATCATTCTTTTTGAACTATGCACATGAATCGCACTTAGGGAAAGTTCATTTGTCTTAACAAAATTGGAATATCTAACCCCAAGCTTTCTATACACTTCAAAATCACTTCAGACTATTGTCACCACCCGGATTTTTCCCACCCTCGAGGGGTCGTGATGGAGCCTACTAATAGGAGCTAGGCAAGCCAACTTAATTAGCAATTTCGTTAAACATCTATTCCTTTTTAACAATTAACGACATTAAATAAAGGCGACGGAATTTAAAATCATTAGCGGAAGTCTTAAATATATATAACTGAATAAAATACAGAAATTCCAACATACGTCTCTACCCCGGGACTGGAGTCACATACTCACGAACATCTAAGGAGTACTACATACAAAGTCTGAAAGAAATATAATCTGTTTATCTCGGGTACAATGAGATGGCAGCCAAATGTAAAGATAGAAGGGAGACGTCGGGCCTGCGGACGCCTGCAAGCTACCTCAGGTCTCTCTGGACTGAAGGTTCGCCCCCGTGCTAATGCTGCTGCTGCTCAATACCTGGACCTGTGCAAAAATGCATAGAGCGTAGCATCAGCACAACCGACCCCATGTGCTGGTAAGTGCCTAGCCTAACCCCGACGAAGTAGTGACGAGGCTAGACAGGACCCCACATAAACCTTTGCAATTATAAATATACAGCGGAAATTGAAGTACAAGGCAACTAACAGTATGGGAGGGGAAACATGCTGTGGGGAGATAACAATATTAACAGTAAATCCAAAGTAATCAATCTAGGTGCAATTTACAATTTAAGGCAAACAAGAAACTAATACCAACACTAAACACATTTGCATCAATAACTGTTGCGGCGCGCAACCCGACCCTAATACATTTCAACGCTGTTGCGGCGTGCAACCCGATCCATAATTATCACTGTTGCGGCGTGCAACCCGATCCACAATTATCACTGTTGCGGCGTGCAACCCGATCCACAATTATCTCTGTTGCGGCGTGCAACCCGATCCACAATGTCTACCTCTCAACCTTGCCCAAGCAACAGGCACAAATAAAAGGCAGGGAGTGAACAAGTATTTGGAAGGAAATCCCAACAAGGGTACACAACAACCAATAATAACCATGCAAGAGCAAATCATTATCTCTCTTTTTCTTTCATTATCATATCCTAGTTCTCATTGGCACTCGTGGCCAGCTGCAAGGCATTTCTCATCACATATACTCTCACCATTTGTGTTTCAGACCGAGCCAATGCTCCAAGAAGTTCCACGATCGCAATATCCTTCACAAGGTGTTTACAACGCATAGAAGCCATCAATAAAGCATGGAAGGCATAAAAATATCCAAACAATCCACATATAAGGACTCACGGTCATGCTAGACCCCAATGTATAGGAACTCGTCACCATGCCTATACATCGTACTCGATCATTTAGCAATTAGCAAACAAGACTCGACTCCTATTCCCTCAAGCTAGGGTTAAACCAAACACTTACCTCAACTTCCACGGCCAATACAATCCTCCACGACCGCTTTCCCTCTCGAATTCGGCTCCAACTCGACCAAATCTATGCAATAAGGACTTCATGATATCAATGTGTGCTAAACAAATCAAACCCAATGACTAATTATAGCTTTTTCATCAATTTACCCCAAAGGTCAAAAATGCCCCCGGGCCCACATGGTCAAAACCCGAGGTTCGAACCAAAACCCGTTTACCCATTCCCCCATGAACTCAAATATGTAAGTTATTTTGGAATCGACCCCGAATTGAGGTCCAAAACCCCCAATTTTAGAAAACCTAGGTTCTACCCTAAATTCCCAATTTCCCCATTAAAATCTTTGTTTTGAAGTTGAAATTATGCTTAAAGATGTTAAGGAGTAAAGAAAATGAGTTAGAAGTCACTTACCAATCGTTTTGAAGAAGTGGAATCGTTTGGAAAATCGCCTCTTATGTTTTGGGTTTTCAAAAAGTGAAAAATGACTGAAAATCCCGACTTTATGAAGACTGGCGCGGACCGCACAAAAAAGCACCGCGGCCGCGCCGAGGAAAAGAGAAAAAATGACTCTCTGAACCTACCCAGCATGGACCGCACTGATTTGGTGCGCGGCCGCGCTGGTTGACCTAGAATTCACTAGCCCTCTGAGCCTAGCCACTCGGACCGCGCAAGAACGCACCGCGGCCGCCCGGCTTCCAGCGCGAAAATGACCGCGGCCGCGCTGGGGGCCTGCAACACCTGAACCTGCAATCATCTGATATTTCTAGCCTAAGACCTCCCGGGACCTACTCAAAACTCACCCGAGCCCTCGGGGCTCCAAATCGAACATACATATAAACTCAAAAACATCCTACGGACTCATCCGTGCGATCAAATCGCCCAAACAACATCATAATCATCAAATTAGGCCTCAAGACCCTGGATTTCCTTCCAATTTTCATAAAGCATCAAGTTTAGAGTTTTTAGTCCAAAACACGTCAAACGACGTCCAAATTCAACCAAACTTTACAGAAAGTATTTAAGCCGTATATAAGACTTGTACCGGGCGTCGGAACCAAAATACGAGCCCGATACCACAGTCTTTTAATCAAATTTCATTTCTAATTTCCTTAATTATTTCCAGAAAATAA
>NW_017673977.1:0-1118 GCF_001879085.1 Nicotiana attenuata
TGTAACCTAGTGCTCTAATACCAACTTGTCACGATCCGGATTTCCCACCTTCGGGAGTCGTGATGGCGCCTACTAATAGGAGCTAGGCAATCCAATTAATGTAATACCTCTCTTGACAACATCAACAGTCTAAAGAAAGACGAGACAATTAATATAAAAGTTGAAGTCTCAAAACCATAAATAACTGAAACCAAGTGCGGAAGCTCAAATACATCTCTACCCAGATCTGGTGTCACTAACTCACGAACTTCTACAGAATGCTAAATACAAAGTCTGAATAAAAACACAGTACTGTCTGATCCGATACAAAGGAAATCAAACGAAAAATAAGGATAAGAGAGACTCCGGGCCATGCGGACGTCAGCAAGGCTACATCGGGAATCTCTGGACTGAAGTCAGCTCCCAATGCTCCTACTGCTGTCCAAAAGCTCCTGCTCCGGTACCATGATCTGTGCAAAAGGATGCACAGAGTGTAGCATCAGCACAACCGACCCCATGTGCTGGTAAGTGCCTGGCCTAACCCCGGCGAAGTAGTGACGAGGCTAGACAGGACTACCAATTAACCTGTGCAGATATATATATACAAATACTATAAAATAATAGCGGAAAGTAATAATTAAGACTGGGAGGGGAACATGCTTTTGGGGATAACAGATAAAATAAAACGGTTGGAATAAGTAAGGAAAACTACAACTAATCTTTTCTAACACAGAATACGTGGTCGGCGTGCCACACGATCCCATTTCATGATATATAAGTGGTCGGCGTGCCACACGATCCCATTTCATAATATATAAGTGGTCGGCGTGCCACACGATCCCATTTCATAATATATAAGTGATCGGCGTGCCACACGATCCCATTTCATAATATATATATGGTTTCCCGGCAAGGGAACAAGAATCAATTCAACTATCCCGGCAAGGGAGAATACAAGTAACAGCTAGTTCCCGGCAAAGGAGCAACGACAATAACTTACACGTCCCGGCAAGGGAATAATTACATCTCTTTCTCTTTCGTTCATTTCTTACTTCCTAACCAAGTCATAATTCGAGCCAACGCTCCAAGGAGTTTACAGGTCATATTTCCTCTTCATACTGTTCACATTATATAGCAAC
>NW_017673977.1:5801-21471 GCF_001879085.1 Nicotiana attenuata
TTTTGCACAGATCAAAGTACCGGAGCAACAGCTTTTGGACAGCAGTAGGAGCATTTGGGAGCTGACTTCAGTCCAGAGATCCCGAGGTAGCCTTGCTGACGTCCGCATGGCCCGGAGTCTCTTCTATCCTTATTTCGTTTGTTGTCCTTGTACCGGAACAAACAGTATTGTATTTTATTCAGACTCTGTTTTTAGTATTCTATAGACGTTCGTGAGTTAGTGACTCTAGTCTTGGGTAGAGGTTGTAATGGAATTTCCACACTTGTTTTCAGTTCATTTTATGTTTTAAGACTTTCCACTTTTTATATTAAATGTCTCATTGCCTTAGTATTGTCGATGTTGCGAAAAAAGGTTAATAATTAATTGGCTTCCCTAGCCCCCTAATAGTAGGCGCCATCACGACTCCCGACGGTGGAAAATCCGGGTCGTGACACCCCGTGATCGTTCTTCCCATCCTCCACAAATAGCCCATTCTGGATACCTTCATGGTGAAGAAAGTTCATCAGACGGTGATGATAATGATGTACAGAACAATCTTTGAACTTATTAGTTTATACTAGATAAATACAATCGATTTTCGAATGGTTTTGTAATAACAGTTAACTTATTAGTTTGGTTAGCTTAAAGTATAAAGTTCTATTGAACTTTATACTTTGTTCGTTATAATGTTGTTATTGTGTTGTTGTTGTTGCTTTTTAGTTGTTGTTTTTGCTTGTTGTTGTTGTTGTTGTTGGCATAAAATGCCTATTTAGGAATTTTGGTAAGCTGGCAGGTGGTGTAGCTGCCAAAACAGGCAGTTTCTGCCAGCAATATACCAAAAAAGCGACCAACTTTGGTCGCAATTTGGTCGCTTCTCTACTAAAAAAAATAATTTTCTGGGAAATAGCGACCAAGGTTGGTCGCTATATAACCCAGAATTCACAAAAAAGCGACCAACTTTGGTCGCGATTTCCCAGAAAATTAAAAATTTCTAGAAATATAGCGACCAAAGTTGGTCGCTTAATACTAAAAAAAAAAATTAATTCATGAAGTTAGCGACCAACTTTGGTCGATTATTTTAAAAAAAAATTAAAAATATTTATAGTATATCGACCAACTTTGGTCTTTATTTTTCAGATTTTAAAATATAATAGTTTTTTTACAGACCAAAGTTGATCGCTTTTTTATGATTAATAATAAATAAAAAAAACGTAATTTACATAAAGAGACCAACTTTGGTCGCCAAAGTTATATTATTAAAATAATAGGGCGACCAAAGTTGGTCGCTATAGTCAATACCCGGAATATTTGGTCCTTTTACCTTAGAGACCAAAGTTGGTTGCTATTTAGCGACCAACTTTGGTCCCTAAAGTAAAGGGACCAGCAATATAGCGACCAAGCATGTTTGGTCGCTTTTTGGTCGCTTTTAGGCCTTTAAGCGACCAACTTTGGTCGCTTTTTGTGGTCGTTTTTTACTGAATTTCTGGTAGTGATTCTCTTCTTTGGTTCCAAATTCTCGGAGGTTTCTCAGTTTTTTGCCACAACATTTGTTCATGAAGAAGCTATGGATACTCAATTCACACCTCAAAATTCAGCTCAATCAGTTGATCAGGTTGATCATCACCATCCTCTGTATATTCATCCATCTGACACACAAGGTTCGGTTCTTATTTCTATTCAGCTACAAGGTTCTGATAGTTACTCAATTTGGAGTAGGTCATTGAAAATTGTGTTGCATGGCAAGAATTAATTAGGCTTTTTTTAGGTACCTGCAGAAAAAGTAACTATGATGTTAGTCTTTATGAACTATGGGATAGATGCAATGCAATAGTGTTATCATGGATCATAAATACAGTATCTCCAAATCTGCTTAGTATTGTATTCTATGCATCGAATGCCCACACAATTTGGGAAGATCTTAGGGAAAGGTTTGATAAAGTGAATGCTTCTAGGGAAGCTTACCTGCATAAGGAAATTGCCACATTAACACAAGGAGCATTCTGTCTGTGTATATTTCTCTCGACTGAGAGAACTTTGGGATAAGTATGAGACACTAACTCCTCTACCTACATGTGATTGTACCGAGTCAAAAAGACATGTTGAGCATTATCAACTTCTAAAGCTTTATTTGTTCCTTACTGGCCTTAATGACTCGTATGAAAATGCTAAGAACCAGGTGCTAATGACTAGACCACTGCCTAACCTGAGTCAAGCCCATGCTATGATCATTAATGTAAAAAGTCATAGGATCAATGAAAAAGACGTATATGGTTCTAATGATACTAATGAGTGTCACGACCCAAAATCTAAACCGTCTTGATGGCACCTAACCTAACCCTCTAGGTAAGCCAATTAATAATAAAATACAATATAATAATACTAATATGAGTCAATGGGATAACTGAATTTTATACAACTCCCCAAGAACTAGTAGTACAAGTCATGAGCCACTACGACTTAGATTTTATAAAACTGAAATGAAATAAATACAACATATGTTTGAAATGTATATGAACAGAATTCGAATCAAAAGCTACCAAGGACAAGTGATAGCTATACCTGGACGCAGGTGCATCTTCAATGCCAGCCCTCGCCATACACAACAACATCAACACCAAAATCTGCATGCAAGGTGCAGAAGTGTAGTATGAGTACAATCGACCCCATGTACTCAATAAGTATCCTAACTAACCTCGGCGAGATAAAGAAGCAAGAACTATAGATGATATTCACTAACACCCCTGCAGTTCATAATTTCCACAAGTATAGGAAGATATGCAAGTAAATCCGGTAAACAGTCAAAGAAATTGCAAGTAAAGATAAAATGCAATAACCAAATATCAGTCCGTTGCGGCGTGCAACCCAATCCAATAATAGTAAACAACTCTCCTAGAGCTCACATCAACTAGAAACCCGTCGGTTTCTCACAATCCGCGTGTATACCATCAAGAGAGAAATATGAGAGGGTGACCCTAGGCGGATGGATCCCTATCCACACGCTGCACGAACAACTCACGTGCTAATAATATCAACTGCACGGACAACTCACGTGCTATAATATCAATATCTGGATCCGCACAGAAACTCACGTGCTACATGGACAACTCACGTGCTAATAATATCAATCGCACGAACAACTCACATGCTGCACGGACAACTCACGTGCTATAATATCAATATCTAGATCCGCACGGACAACTCACGTGTTGCACGGATAACTCACGTGCTAATAATATCAATTTGCCCGGCATGGTCACAGGCACAATGTCATAATTCCCCCGGTGTGGTCACATGCACAATATCATAATCCGCCCGGCATGGTCACAGGTATAACAACACAATCTGCTCGGCCTGGTCACGGGTATCCCGTCCAATCATATCACACATGAGCAAATAAACAGGAATACATGTATGTGATGAATGAATAACAAATCTCATGCTCCTGGACTAGTATAAATGACATGCTAAAGTGTAGGCATGTGCAGAGTGTGCTATCATAGCTCAAATTGGTAATTTCATTACAATATAACATTTATCAAGTTCATTGAGGGATTAAACCACTATGTAGCCTCAAACACGGCTCAACTAGTTCACACAATGTTACAGATATGAGAAACATCATAGCTTAAAGCTTAACAGTCAATTCTAGGCTTATCATAGCCTAAACGTAACCCCAAGCATGGATAAATACCCCCGGTGTCAGCACATGGTTTCAAACCCCACGCATGCGCGCACCCATAGCACGTAGCTATCACAAATAATTCAGGAAACTAGTACCTCAACCAAATTTAGATAGGATTCTTACCGCAAACAAGCCAAATCCAATACTGAGCAAGCTAACCAATACTTTATAAATTCCATCCCGCGTGTACCGACCTCCGAACGGCTCGAAACTAGCCAAAAGTAACTCAAGAACATCAAACAATGTAAAAAAAAAAAAAACCTAACCGGTAAATGTCGAATCTTTAATCAAAAGCTCTAAAGTCAACCAAAAAGTCAAACCCGGGCCCGCACCTTGGAACCCAACAAAACTTTAAAAGTCCGATAACCCATTCAATTACAAGTCCAACCATACTAGTTTCGCTCAAATCTGACTCCGAATCGACGTTCAAAACATAAAATTTTACTTTATGAAATTAGACAAAAATTCCCAAATTTCACTTTAAAATCATCAATCAAATGCCAAAAAAGAAGATGGATTCATAAAATATAACCAAAACCGAGTAGAGTATACTTACCCCAATCCATATGGTTGAAAACCGCTTCCAAAATCGCTCAAATCCGAGCTCCCCAACTCAAAATATGACCAAATGAACAAACTCTCGATATTATGTTTTTGCACAGTTGTTCTGCCTCGTTTCTCGTACCAAATGATCTTGAAATTCATTTTTGATACCTCCGATAGATTCTTTATGAAATTTCAGTCAAGTTAGGCTTTTGAATCACTCTATTTGACCTTATAATGAAGGATATATGTTGGTTTCAATATTTGGAAATAGTGCAGATTTTAAATACAAATTCAGTGGCAATTTCGTAATCTGGCAACCCAATTCTTAGTAAAATGACCATAAATCTTTCATACGATGTCGAAACTTAATGATTCCAGTTTCTATGGTTCCAAAATGACGATACGGATCTAATGCTTCAATCAAAATAGATATTGGAGCTCATTTGCTTATTTATGCTTGAAGAAACAACGTCGAAACATCAAAAACGAGCACAACACAACCCAAACTTATCTGAAACTTACCCGAGCCCCTCGGGAACCCGTCCGAACATACCAACAAGTCCCATAACATAGTACGAACTTATTTGAGGCCTCAAATCATGCATAACAACATCAAAACCACGAATCGCACCTCATATCGAACTTAATGAACTCTGAATCTTTCAACTTTTAAAACTCGTGCCGAACCTTATCAAATCAACCCGGAATGAACCCAAATTTTGCACACAAGTCCCAACTGACATAACAAAGCTGTTCCAATTCCTGAAACCACAATTCAAATCCGATATCATCAAAGTCAACTCCCGGTCAAACTTATGAACATTCCAAACCTTCAAATTTCCAACTTTCGCCAATATAGTGCCGAAACCTTCTAGAAATATCCAAATGCAAATTCAGGCATACACCCAAGTCCAAATCGCCATCCTGACCTAACGGAGCCATCAGAACTCCGATCTGAGGTCAAATACTCAAAAGTCAAACTTGGTTAACTCTTCCAACTTAGAGCTTCCTAGTTGAGAATCTTTCACCCAAATCAATTCCGATTAACCTGAAAACCAAAACCGACGATTCACACAGGTCATAATACATCATCCGAAGCTACTCAATACTTCAAATAGCTAAACGTAGTGTAAATACTCAAAACGACCGGTCGAGTCATTACATTCTTCCCCACTTAAACATACGTTCGTCCTTGAACGTGTCCAGAGTCGTTCCAAAGCCATCAAATCGCCGTGTAACCTTACCATGCACATACTCGGGGGTGATTCCACGTCACCCCAACCCATATAAGTTTGAGAACACAACATAACTGAAGATCCTTAATTCAACCTTAGCTCATAAGCCTTAGAACCCAATTTCCAACATCTGGATTTCCTCACAAGACCCGAATCTCGCATCTACACATTGTATAAGTCTGAACAAGCCAAATCAATCCATAACTATAACCCAAGATGTAATCACATGATATACCAAACAACTCGCATACTCGTAGTAATAATTCTCGATCACAGTAGCTGCTCAAAATAAATCCATTACCGATAATAACCTCATATCAAGTAAACCTCATTCAAAACCTTCGTACACTGCCGATGATGAAAGAAACATACAAAAACTCATAACACTCATCAGATAAACAAGTCAAGGAGATCTCTCTCGTCCATCAAGAATCAAAGCCAAATCCTAAGCCGACTTCCGATATTATTCCTCCATACACCCTCTAATCAAATCCGATAGTACCCATTCTAGGTCCAATGACCTTATCTCCTCAAACACAACCATTCTATTGACATGCCACACCAATACAACCTAAAGCCACAAACCGTGCAATCCATGCACCAATAGGCAACAATTAAAATATACTCAATCAGGGAAAATGACCCAAATGAGAGAACCGTCCCGCAAGCTCAACAAGTACCACCACAACGCAATGCTATGAACCCATTACACATAGTCGGACCAAGACACATGCATCTAACACAAAGGATCATATCCCAACCTAGCCCCGCTGCAATGCGTGACCCATCCAAACACCGGTCCATATGAAATACCTCAAGCCACAATGCTCAAAATCAACAACTACACGCAATTCTACATCAAGTACACGAAGTGCATGACCATAACTTTGGAGAAGCCAATAACACAATATACCACATCCCGGAAAGAACATAACCAAGGCGCAATCAACCATTCAATACCCCAATAATCATCTCGCTCGAATTCTTCTGCAAGGCCTAAACAGAGCCACATCATGTGTGCATATAATCAACAAATCACCACCCTCGTAGCATAGAAGAGTAACACAAATCATATATCAAAACACAGACAAGCTCAACTCTAACCGAATAACTTACCCCTCAACACTAACACTTCTGAGTCAGTAAATCTGACCCGATTTAGAATACACGTCCTCATTGGGCCTACCAATGGGCCCAAAATCAACTCTGGTAATCCCCAAATGGATAAATGACTCTCCAAAAGTCCACAATGACCTAACCATAGCACGTACTACCAGCTGGCTAACCTTGGCCACATCTTCTCAGTCCACAACCACGAAAAAATTTGCTCCTGAAGACTCTCAGTCTCCAAATCCATAGAACACACGAATCACCATAGCCGATCCAACTCCACACTTGAATGGCTAGTACATCTCCCATACACAATCATCCCATGAGAAATTCTTCCATAATTCTTGTCACACCTCCTTTTTTCCGAGGGGATAGGGAGTTTTTCCAATTTAAGTGACATAAATCGAAATGGGATTATTTATTTATTCAGAGTCGCCACTCAGGATAATTTATAGTGTCCCAAGTCACCGGTTTATTTTAGAATCCCAAATCGAGGAAAAAATGACTCCATTTAAAGTCTGCGAACACAGAAGACCGGGTAAGGAATTCTATTAACCCGAAAGAAGGTGTGAGGCATTCCCGGATTCCGTGATTTTAGCACGGTTGCTCAACTATTAATAATTGGCCTAATTATCTGATTTAATACAAGTTTTAAACCTATTGTGAATTTTTTAACCTTTTAATCTGCTTTTAATTATTTATGGAATTTGTTTGAACAAGTCGCGATGTCGCGCATTTGTTTGTTTTGTACACATTGCGAACAGCGCCATGGGAACTGTACCCGCGATCTACAATATATTTATTTTATTATTATTTGAAGTTATGGTCGGGTCACATGAAATGCGCACCCGAATTGGGATTTACGTATCGCAACTATGCCACGGGAATCGTACCCATAGTCACGAGTATTTATTTATTAATCGCGCCTATAGCAAGCTAAGTCAATTGCGGATGAAGTGTAAAATTTAATTAGCAAGATCACTGATATATCTAAGTTGTTGGAAGCATTTGACACATAAAGAATATAAAAGAGTACTAAATAAAAGAGCGGTCCAATTCATGCTCATGTTTTGTTTTTAACTTTTTATTTTTATTAGGCCGAGCCCGATACCTAAAGAATGGAACAAATTAATTGCTAACGGGCTTCGGCCTTTCTACCACTCCCCACGACCCCACAGTCATTCAAGCAAACGCTAACCAAATAGAATCGTGCAACCAACACGAATATGAAAATAGACATCCAAAGGATATATATACAAGATAGCAGAGGAAAACAAATAACAGTAAAAGAACTAAGTGTTGGATCCGAATATGATAAGAGCCGTGTGACATCCCCATCACCACATTCTGTATCATATCCTTTTAGAAAGGGCCAAGTGACATTCAAACTTTGAAATACTAGTTTTGGCCATTCAATATTAATACATCATATGAAATCACATAGAAAGAAAGCTTCAAAATAAAACTCAACAACCAAACTTGTTTATGTATGGCATGTTAAACACGTTGAAATCATATCACAGATCTTTGGACAGAATGAACAATTGTTCGGCAACCGAAGCAATTTTTTTACTGAAAACTTTGGCTCTTAATTTTTTTTAAAAAAAAAATAGAATTATGCAACTCATGAATCGATGCCAATAATTCAAAATCAGTTAAATCATGATAAAATATTAAACTAGACATTACTACCTTTGAACACAATGCCACAACTCCAACTTAATGTTAAAGACAGTCACTTAAGTCACGCTAAGAATAAATCACATCAA
The DNA here is from genome assembly GCF_001879085.1 of Nicotiana attenuata. Lineage (NCBI taxonomy): Eukaryota > Viridiplantae > Streptophyta > Magnoliopsida > Solanales > Solanaceae > Nicotiana > Nicotiana attenuata. The sequence goes on from NW_017673977.1 coordinate 14,123, forward strand.
CTCATATATTCAGTCCAATTAAAAAACTCACAAGCACATAAGGTTGCCAAAATAAGAGAGGAGGAAATAAAAAAAATGGACCTGAGATGTGCCCTTTTTTTAAGCGAGTAAGATCAATGATTACAAAGATTTGCTCGGCCCGATTGTGTGCGCGACCCGGCGATAAAGTTTGATCGGAAAAACAGCTAGAAAATCAGGGACAATAACCGCAACCTTCAACCTCGAACGACACACAAAAGGTCGAATCCGAATACTTCACATAATATCCATTACTTTGAAACCAAAATCGAATAAGAAAAGAAACTCAAGCAACTTTGGCATTTTTCTGAAATCTGAGCCAACCTCCAATTAAACTTGAAAATCGAAAACGAGAAAAAGAAGAAGAAAACTTTGTTTGATTTGATGTGCTGGTTTGGAAATGGGGCGGCGGAACTTTTTGTGGGTGCTGCCATTTTTATGGCTTTTCAATTTGGGGTGAGCTCTAAAATTAAAAGGTAAGGTAGGGTTTGACTATAATTGGGTTTAAATATGGGTGTAAGAGTTGACATGAGCCATTAGATTGAGGGAAAATAGATGGCTAAGATTAAATCTTGCACTTAAGTGGGCTAATGGGTTGGGAAGAATGGGCCTTTGTCTCGTTGGGCTTAAATATGGTTTGAAGACTAAAACAATGTAATGTACTTATAAAAACATAAAAATCACTCTTAATTAATCAAAATAAACTACTAAAATAAAACTAAATATAAAAATTGAAACTATTTTTTGTATTTTCTTTTAATTTTAAATACTAAAACAATAAAATTAAACTAATAAAGTAGTAATAAAATGGATAAAAAATCTATAATAACTCAAGTAAATATTTAAAATACTACAACTAACTTAAAAATTGTGCAGGTCAAAAATTATGTGCTTACAACAGCCCCTCTTTGCTTGGAAACACGAAGTATTTTTGAGAAAAGAAACAAGTAAGCGACGTAATTGACTTCTGATCCGACACTTATTCATATGAGATAAAAATGGATAAAAGATTGTGACCGAGCCCTAGTATCTGAGCTGCCTACATATCCTTGGCTATAAAGGAATCAGGCCACGTATAGTTCAGAAGCGACTGAAGTGATGGAGTATGTGGAGAGGATGAGGGAGTCGAGTGAGGTACAGTTCAAGGCTCCGGTCCGCGGTCCTGTTATTACATCAAAATCAAAATGAAAAAAGACTAACTAAGCCTGTCAGCTATGAGTTACAAGATTCCTATCTATAAGTCTTCTGAAGCTTGATCTTGAGTCTTGAATGGTTCTTCGTGCAGACTTTTGACTTGAACCTTGATGCTTGCTAGCTGCAGGTGAAGATTCATTCTTCCACGGCTTCTTCGGATCAAGACCGGACATGCAGTGCTCGTTACGTAAGCCATGCCTTGAGCAGTTCACATCTTTCAACTGCTTCTGTATTTTGGATTCACTTTTTTTCTTTTCTTTTATTCTGGATTGAGACTTCTTCTTTTGGTCATCTTGGACTGTCGACTCGCATTCTTGAGGTGAGCTTCTGCTACTTCTAACTTGAATTGAATTTTGAAATGAATTCCCTCGTTCTCCAGATGGGCGCCTGATACTACAGCAAAACAGACAAAACAAAAGAAACGTTTCTTCCCCAGTTTGCACTAGGAAGATTTGTGAGTTGTTAGCAGAACTATAAATCACCTATGCTATTGATAAAGGATGCAATGATGAGAGTAAAATTGAAGACTCGACTAGGATGTGCGTCTCTTGTGAGTAAAACCAAGAAAAATTTCGACTAGCAAATGCATCTGCTAAAGAAAACCTAAATGACCTGAACTAGGAAGCGCGTCTCTTAGGAATGAACTCAAATGACCCAAACTAGGAAGTGTGTCTCCTAGGAGTGAAATCTCAATTTAGGAAGTGCGTCTCCTAAAATAATAACCTGCAAGACCCAGATTAGAAAGTACGTCTCCTACGGGTGAAACTTGAATGAATCGAACTAGGAAGTGTGTCTCCTAGGGGCGAATTTGAATGACACAAACTTGGAAGTGAGTCTCCTAGGGGTGAGATCTCAATTTAGGAAGTGCGTCTCCTAAAACAAAATATAACTTGAAAACCCGGACTAGGAAGTACGTCTCCTACGGGTGAAACTTCAATGACTCAAACTGGGAAGTGCGTCTCCTAGGGATGAAACTTGAATGAACCAAAGTATGAAGTGCATCTCCTAAGGATAAAACTCGAATGACTCAAACTAGGAAGTGCGTCTCCTAGGGGTGAAACTTGAATGAACCAAAACTAGGAAGTGCGTCTCCTAGGGGTAAAATCTCAATTTAGGAAGTGCGTCTCCTAAACAGTATAACCTGAAAGACCCAGACTAGGAAGTGCGTCTCCTAGGGGTGAAATTTCAATGACTCAAACTAGGAAGTGCGTCTCCTAGGAATGAACTTAATGACCCAAAGGGGTAAAATCTTAATTTAGGAAGTGCGTCTCTGATAACTGTGATTTTAACACGGTTTATGCCCATACTTGGCCTATGCCTTATGTATGAATTGTCATGAAATAGACTCATAATGCTTATAAAGTGCGCTTGATTGCAGGTTTGAGCGACAAGATGACGAAAGTCAAGAACCAGCTCGAAACGGAGTGAAACCTGCTCAAGTATCAAAAATCATTGAAGTAGGGACAGGAGGACCTAGCGCGGACCGCACAGATTTGTTGCACGGCCGCGCTAGGAGATTCAGAGAGCACCCATTTCAGGAGTCTCCAAGCGCGGTCAGCGCTCATTTCTACGCGGTCAGCGCTGGTGTCTACGCGGTCGCGCTTCAATGTTGTGCGGTTCGCGCTCATTAGCCTGTGCGGCCGCGCTACTTCTTTGTGCGGTCCGCGTCCCCAGTTCCAGAAGTGAATGATAGAAGGCCAAGACCCCTACGCGGCCGCACTGCATTTATGCGCGGTCCGCGCCAGCCCCGCAGGGGTATTTTTGTCTGATTTTTCTGGCATAGTATAAATAGAATATTTTATTATTTCTAGGTTAAGTTTTAGACATCAGATAGCAGCAGCACTCGTGAGATTCAAGTTTTAGCCTATTTTGGGCATTTTAACCTTGTTTTAACGTAAATTCGTGTAGATTAACTTCCTAGTTAATTATTATGTTGATTTTATCTACTTCTTCTTTAATTTCTGTTGCTATTATGGCTAGCTAAACCCTTTAGCTATGGTTGTGGCTCAACCATAGTGTGGGTAATTAATGGGTGTGATTGTTTAGTGCTTGAATGATGTTGGGTGTTTGATATTTGGGTTGATTTTATGTTTTTAACTAGGATTTGGTGGTTGCAAACACTAAGTCTAGCTTAGTGAGTCTTGACTCTTCTTGAGAAAGAGTGTCTATGACTCCAAAGTTAACCCAACAAGGAATTGGGATGGACCCATGAGAATGGTAGTCCCAATTAACGGGTTAAGACCTCGAGAGAGTGATTACCCAACTTGAACCCTAAGTTGCTTGGTTTGTTAGCCTACCCAATTGGTCTCGAGAGAGTCAATTGGGCAAAATCACTCTTTCTACCGAGAGGTGTGAGAGTGAGTGCTATCGTGCAACGGTTATATCATAAGCCCCATAATCATCATTCTCGTATTAGGAATCTCTACCCGTTAGTTGACCACCTAGGTAAATGCCACGACCCTAGTGCCTTTCTCTATCTTGCATACAATCTAGATTAAATCTCTTTGCATAATTTAGTTATAATTAGTAGTTGTTAAATTGTAGTTGATAATCACAAAAACCCAAAAATGATAGAAGATCAATTAGAAGCAAACACGCAATTCTAGGCTAAACAAATATCCAACTCCCTTTCTAGCTCCCTATGGAAATTGACCCCGATACCACTATTGGGTAAAAGTATTAGCGCCCACTCTTCCTAAGGTTGAGTCCGCTGCGACCTAATCACTTTTTGGCGCCGTTGCCGGGGAGCTTACGGTGTTGACTATTTGTGTAGCTAGTTTTGTGTTTTGCTTCTCTTTCCTTTTTTTTACTAATTTTGTTTGTGTTGATCCATCAGGTACACATGGCTCTAAACGAAAATGACCCTCTTGGCAATGCCTTGGTAGGGGAGGAGGTTGAAGATGTTGAGCAAGATGAGCTTCCGGTACCTCAAGTACCACGGCGAGGTCGAAATGCCAATGCTAATGTACATGACAACAATCCTATTCCAGACCCTCCTCCGCCACCGCCAAGAGCGGTCCCAAGAGCTCTTCCTAATCAAGGGTACGCAAGTGCCATCGTTCCTCCCCGAATCCGGGCGGGGAACTTTCAAATCACAAATGTCATGTTGACTTTGCTCGAGCAAAGGGGATATTTTACGGGCGCCTCCGACCAAAATGCATACAAGCACTTGAAGGGGTTCGTAGATACTTGCTGGGGCAGCAAACAAACAAACGTGTCAGAGGATGCGTTTAGATTGAGGCTTTTCCCGTTTTCTCTTTGGGGCAAAGCGTTGGACTGGTTAGAAAGGTTACCAAATCATTCTATCACCACATGGGATGAATTGGCGGACAAATTTATTGCCAAGTTCTTTTCTCCAAGTCATATGGCGGCTCTTCGGGATGAGATTCTAGCCTTTAAGCAAATGCCAACGGAACCATTGCATGAGATCTGGGAGCGATATAGAACAATGGTGAAGGAATGCCCTAACAACGACATGACTGAGGCGATGATCCAACAGACTTTCTATAGGGGCATCAACACCACAAATCAATGCATTGTGAACCAATTGGCCGGTGGGAACTTTATGAAACTTTCTTATCAAGAGGCATGTGATGTACTTGATGAAATGGCGGACACCTCTTCGGCATCGCAAAGCCGAGCGAATGTACCCCAAGGTGACCCCACGGTCATCCATTTGCATAAGGAGTTGAGTGATCACGGCCAAGCTATATCCGAACTTACAACAACAATGAATCAGTTGGCGAAGGCACAATTGCAACAAGTACAAAACCCGCGCCAAGTCAATGCAATGGAGAATGTTTTTATGCTAAAAAGGAGGCAAAGAGGGCAACAACAACCTCAAGGTAGCGGTGACCAATTTGACAACAACAACGATGGTGGTGGATATTCGAATGAGTGTTTTGATGATCAAAGTAAGGAGTACCAATATGTCAATAACTACCAAGGAAATAGAGGAAATCAAGGAAATCAACAATGGCGCCCTCAAGGCAATTGGGGCAATCAACAAGGAGGCGGCAATTGGAACAACAACAATCAACAACAGGGTGGCAACAATTGGAACAATGGCAATCAAAACAACAATTGGGGTAATCAAGGCAATAACCAAGGCAATTGGAATGGGAACAACAACAATTGGAACAACAACAATGGAAATCAAGGAGGGTGGAATAATGGTGGTAGGGGGCAAGGCTTTCAAAGGCCCCCCATGTTCCAACAACCAAACAATCCACCCCGCTTTCAGTCACAAGGGCCTAGTTCTTCTGGAAGTGATATGGGACGGATAGAATGATGTTCGAGCAGATGATGAAAAAGAACCAAGATTCAGATGCACAATTGGCTTCGCATAACACATCTATCCGGAACCTAGAGGTGCAAATAGGACAAATCTCTCAAGCTCTAAATACCCGCCCAAAAGGTGCGCTACCAAGTGATACGGTAGTGAACCCGAAGGGGGGTAACAATCATGTGATGACGGTTACAACTAGGAGTGGAAGAGGCGGTGATGTGCATGCCTCGGTTGAGAATCAAGTTGTGAATGATGAAGTTGAGTTGCATGATGATGAAGCACCTTTGAATGTTGACAATGTGGTTGAACCAACAGTGACAAATGATGTGCGGATTGATATTGATGATGAGGCCGGGGTAGAGACTCAAGAGACCGTGAACCCGTCTAGGGAACACATCATTGATATACCCGAGCCGGCGGTGCCCAAGGTAAAGGCACCCTTGCCTAGACCACCTCCACCATATCCTCAGCGGTTAGCAAAGCAAAAGAGCGATAATCAGTTCAAGAAATTCATAGACATGATGAAGACCCTTACAATAAATGTCCCTTTAGTAGAGGCACTTGAACAAATGCCTGGGTATGCAAAATTTATGAAGGATTTAGTCACCAAGAAGCGTTCTATGGAGTGTGAAACAATAAAGATGACGCACCAAGTTAGTGCGATTGTGCATTCTATGGCCCCGAAACTTGAGGACCCTGGAGCTTTCACTATTCCTTGCACTATCGGAAGTGCGGACTTTGCTAAGGCCCTATGTGACTTGGGGGCTAGCATTAGTCTGATGCCGTACTCAGTCTTCAAGACTTTGGGAATTGGGCAACCTAGGCCAACCTCCATGAGACTTCAAGTGGCGGACCGGTCGATGAAGAGGCATCTAGGTATAATCGATGATGTGCTTGTCCGGGTGGACAAATTCATATTGCCGGCCGACTTTGTCATATTGGATTGCGAAGTGGATTTCGAAGTGCCTATCATTCTTGGAAGACCTTTCCTAGCTACGGGGAAGGCATTGGTTGATGTGGAAGCAGGGGAGTTAACATTCCGCGTGGGAGATGAGAAGGTGGTATTTCATGTGTGCAAATCAATGAGGCAACCCAATAGTACGGAGGTGTGTTCATTTGTGGACATTGTCACGGCGGTGATAGTGGATGACACAAGTGCCTTGATCAATGTTGAAGATCCTCTTGAAGCCGTGCTTCTTAACATGGATGCCAATGATGATGCCGGTAGAGTGGAGTGCGTGAATGCATTGCATGGAATGGGTTCATATTCATATGAGCCTAGGAAACTATCTTTGGATCTTGAAAATCGCAAAACTCCGCCAACCAAGCCATCAATTGAGGAGCCACCGGTGTTGGAGTTGAAACCACTTCCTCCACACCTCAGGTATGAATTCTTGGGCTCTAATTCTACTCTTCCAGTTATTCTTTCTTCTTGCCTTACTAACTTGCAGGTTGAGGCCACTGTGGAGGTGCTCCAAAAGCGAAAAAGGGCAATAGGATGGACTTTGGCGGATATCAGGGGAATAAGCCCCGCATTTTGCATGCATAAGATCATTTTGGAGGAGGATGCACGGCCATCTCTTGAACATCAAAGGAGACTCAATGAGGTGATGCAAGAAGTGGTAAAGAAGGAGGTTATCAAGTGGCTTGACGCCGGTGTGGTTTACCCGATCTCGGACAGTTCATGGACCTCTCCGGTCCAATGTGTGCCAAAGAAGGGTGGAATGACGGTAGTGACCAATGGCAACAATGAGTTGATTCCTACTCGGACAGTTACGGGTTGGAGAGTGTGTATGGACTATAGAAAGCTGAACAAGGTGACAAGAAAAGATCATTTCCCACTACCATT
>NW_017673977.1:21480-113388 GCF_001879085.1 Nicotiana attenuata
ATTTAACTTCCTTAAGTTTAATTTATTATTGTTGTATTTTTATCTTACTTTCTTTCTTTTAATTTCTGTTGCTTATTATGGCTAGCCTTAAACCTTTAGCTAGGGTTGTGGCTCAACCCTAGTGTGGGTAATTAATGGGTGTGATTGTTTAGTGCTTGAATGATGTTGGGTGTTTGATATTTGGGTTGATTTTATGTTTTTAACTAGGATTTGGTGGTTGCAAATACTAAGTCTAGCTTAGTGAGTCTTGACTCTTCTTGAGAAAGAGTGTCTATGACTCCAAAGTTAACCCAATAAGGAATTGGGATGGACCCATGAGAATGGTAGTCCCAATTAGCAGGTAAGATCTCGAGAGAGTGATTACCCAACTTGAACCCTAAGTTGCTTGGTTTGTTAGCCTACCCAATTGGTCTCGAGAGAGTCAATTGGGCAAAATCACTCTTTCTACCGAGAGGTGTGAGAGTGAGTGCTATCGTGCAACGGTTATATCATAAACCCCTTAATCATCATTCTTGTATTAGGAATCTCTACCCGTTAGTTGACCACCTAGGTAAATGCCACGACCCTAGTGTCTTTCTCTATCTTGCATACAACCTAGAATTACTATCTTAGCATAATTTAGTTATAATTAGTAGTTGTTAAATTGTAGTTGATAATCATAAAAACTCAAAAATGATAGAAGATCAATTAGAAGCAAACACACATTTCTAGACTAAGCAAATATCCAGCTCCCTTTCTAGCTCCCTGTGGAAATTGACCCCGATACCACTATTGGGTAAAAGTATTAGCGCCCACTCTTCCTAAGGTTGAATCCGCTGCGACCTAATCAGTCTCCTAAAACAAAAATATAACCTGAAAGACCCAGACTAGGAAGTGCGTCTCCTAGGGCGAAGCTTCAATGGCTCAAACTAGGAAGTACGTCTCCTAGGAATGAACTTAAATGACTCAAACTAGGAAGCGCGTCTCTAAGGGGTAAAATCTCAATTTAGGAAGTGCGTCTCCTAAAAGCATATGCTGAAAAACCCAGAGTAGGAAGTGCGTCTCCTAGGGGTGAAACTTTAATAACTCAAACTAGGAAGTGCGTCTCCTAGGAATGAACCTAAATGACCCAAACTAGGCAGTGTGTCTCCTAAGGGTAAAATCTCAATTTAGGAAGTGCTTCTCCTAAAACAAGATATAACTTGAAAGACCCTGACTAGGAAGTGCGTCTCCTAGGGGTAAAACTCGAATGACTCAAACTAGGAAGTGCGTCTCCTAGGGATGAAACTTGAATGAACCAAACTAGGAAGTGCGTCTCCTAGGGATAAAACTCGAATGAATCAAACTAGGAAGTGCGTCTCCTAGGGGTAAAATCTCAATTTAGGAAGTGCGTTTCCTAAAACAAAAATATAACTTGAAAATCCGGATTAGGAAGTGCGTCTCCTACGGGTGAAACTTCAATGACTTAAACTAGGAAGTGCATCTCCTAGGGATGAACTTAAATGATCCAAACTAAGAAGTGTGTCTCTTAGGAATGAACTTAAATGACCCAAAACTAGGAAGTGCGTCTCCTAAAACAAAATATAACTTGAAAGACCCATACTTGGAAGTGCGTCTCCTATGAGTAAAATCTCAATTTAGGAAATACGTCTCCTAAAAATATAACTTGAAAGACCCAGACTAGGAAGTGCGTCTCCTAGGTTAAAATCTCAATCAAGGAAAGCCAAAGATTCCTCTCAACTAGGGAAAATGCCTAGGAGGCATGGTTCTTCTCAACTAGGGAAAATGCCTATGAGGTGTGATCTTCTCAATAGCCTTTGCGTAAACGGAATTGGGGCATTACACCTGAAAAATTCAAGCTTCCAAGCTTTGATATGAACATAGCCTTCAACCCTATTTCAGACAAAGAAAACTTGTTAGTTCAAAACATGGTGGTTGGTTTGTGGCCTTGACCTTGAAGGCGACTACTTCTACACTTGCCCTGATAACTTTGACTTCAACTAGGAAGACCTTGCCTGCTATTGACTAACCATTTTCTGTCAACCCTTATCACAAGAAACACCTCCGATCCATTCGAGCCCAATATCCTCTATCTGTTGCACTTTGCTCATGAATTGACATTTACCGAACATTTGCATTTCACATGAGTCCCAAAGCACGTTGGTTGTTACCAACTCAGTGTGCATACTGTCCTTTCCTGACTTATGCCGCTTTGATGTGCTAGCCAAATTCTGTTTTGTGCAATTGGAAAGCTAGTAGCAAATTTTGAAGTCATTTCTCACTTGTTTTGACCAAACGGACTCAAAAAGAGGACGTGAACAAAGCAAAAGGAACCGAATAAAGGACAATGGAAAGAGATGATGTCTAACAAGAAAATTACAAAGTAGAAACTTATCAGATGTGGATACTATGAACATGTGTGATTTTTGCCCTATACGAAATACTCCTACAAAATCCCAAGAAAATAGATTTTTTGTTAATTATTTGCCGTTTTAGGAATTTTTGTAGAATTTTTCTTAATTATTTGCATTTCTGTGCATGTTTTATTTTTATTTAAATCATGAAAAATACAAAAAAAATATCATGGATTGCATTTAGGATTTGTTTTTATATTTTTTAGAATTAATCAGTAACTATTTGTTTTATAGAAGTTTGAAAATCACAAAAAATAGCTCATTTTTACATTTTTTTGTCTTTTAATTTTAATTTATTGATTTTCTCTTTTAATTTAGAATTAAGTGATGTTTATAATTTTATAATTAGTTAATTAGTTTAATTTCATATTTTTAGATAATTTAGGATTTTTAATTGTAGGATTTTTAATTAAAAGAAAAAGGAAAAAATAGAAATAGAAGAAAGAATTGAAGAAGAGGTTTATCTTTGAAATTGGGCCATTTTTACACCTAAAATTCGGCCCCAGATCCAATCCCAAATAACCCACAACCCAAGCCCAAAACTAAATCCACCCGGTCCAAATCCCATTCCCCTAAACGGCCCCGTTTTGATCTAAGGAATCCCAGCCGTTGATCATCACAAATCAAACGGCTGGGAACTGGCCGTTCATTTAATATAGATGTCCGAACGGACCCCCTAGACCCCCATTACCCCCTCTCATTCTCTCCCCTCTCTCAAAAGACTAAACCCTAGCCGCCCCTATATTCTTTCGCCGCCTCCGCCGCAGACCGCCCACCGGAAATCGCCCACGGCGGCACCGGTGCTCCAATCACCCCCATCTTCACACCACAGAATCCTCATGACCTTCCCCTTCCCAATCTCCAACTAGCTTCCCTCGAGTCCCTTCAGATTTGTTCGAATCTTAGATCGAAAAATCCAGCCAAAATCCTAATTGTTCCAAATCACTCCAAACTCACACCCTATAACCCTTGCACTCCCCTTAACCTAAATCACTGTTAAACCTCTTCGAATCAGCCTCAATTCCCCAAATTTTGAATCTGAGACGCTAAGGAAAAAACCCTAGCTCTTCTTCGTCTTTTCTTGGCCAGTGCATGAGATTTATGAACCTAGACGACCATTAGTTGGTTGTTCTTATTAAGAACAGCCAATTAATGGCCGTATAAAGTTCATGGGTGTGCCTGCAGAAGTTTCAGTAACCGGTTTGCCTCAAGTCTTTTCTTTTTCCTTTTTGTTTCTTTTCTTTTCTCTCTTCTTTGTTCTTAATGTCTGTCCCATCTTTGTTTTCCCTTTTCATGTAGCCAGCAATTGTGTTTTTCTTTACTTGTTTTAATTTCTTTACATAATAGTCTGTTCTTTTCTTCTTTGATGTTCTTTGTCAATTAGTCTTAATTTGTAGTTGATTGTCAATTAATTAGCTAATTTAGGGTTTCAGACTTCTTAACTAGTTCTTAAAAAAATGTTGTGATTGTTTTCAGAATTTGAAATTGCTGATTGGGTTTTACTTCTGAGCTTAATGATTTTAACCCTAGAAACGTCAGTTAGCTTGTAATTTTAGCATTATTAATTTCATTACCTTGGTTTGCCTTGAATAAAATAGAGATGTCATGTTTAGCTAATTAAAGTTAGATAGATAGAATTGCCCTGTTATTAATCAGTTTGATCTTCAATTAAAATTGCATCAGCTCTCTTTTACTCTTATTCTGTTAGCATTTTTTGCATCTTTCGACTTACTCTAATTGTGTTTGTCCTAATTTGAAAATCATTTGAAACTTCAGGGACTTAATTGAACTTAGAAATTTTAGGATAAAAGCTGAAATAAGCAGTAACCTAAAGGGTAAAATGGGGGTTTCACATTGGGTAGAATTAGAAAAGTTCTAGAATACAGCACAACTGTCCTTATCCTTAGAAAATACTGGTTTTGGATAAGGAAAAAGGACAGTACAACTGTAAAATATGTTGTTTAGGTCAGAATATTCTTTCTTGGATGCTTCTTTTGAGCACTCTATAAAAGAGAACACTCACTCACTTTGAAGAAAAAAGGATCATTAGCATATACACACATTCAGCCTTATTCTCGGCACAAAAGCTTTATTTTCTCTCTGAAAAAGATCATATTCAAGAAATATTGAAAAACTTTAAAACTACTCATTTTTCTGATTCTTTACAAGTTAACATATGGTTTGAAGTGGAGGATTTCCCTGTTTCTTTTAGCTGGTTTTCTGGTTTCAAACTGTCTTCATTTGGTTTGGGTTTACTACTGTGTTTTGCTGGTTGTTGCTGCTGAAGTTTGTTTTCCTTTTCCCTTTTGGTTTTCTTGACCTTTATTTGGTCATTCCTCTGCCATATTTTCGGTTTCAAGGTATGTACAATATTCATCTCGAATGGAATCAATTTTGAGTTAAAAAATCTGTATTTTGAACTTGTTTGGCTAGCTGATCTTTGATGTTAGTTCTGAAAATTATGACTTGGTTGAATCTAGGGTTGATTAAGTTATGTATTAATATTAGCTTAAATGGCTGTTGAATTCAATCATGAAATCTGTGATATTGTGCTGTACATGTGTTAAAACTTGACAAAGTTGGTTGCTGAATCAGTGTATATGCCTATAAAACTATGTCCTGGATTCCTCTCTTATAGCAGCACAAAAAGAAAGTGAATCTGACCCTTTAAATGGTCAGATTCATCCTTTAATAGTGCATAATAGTCTTGATTTCTTAGTATATGTCTAAGTTATTTCCCCTTCCTTTTTTTCCCCTTTACTGAAATGAGAGCTATGGAATAAATCATGGCTTGGAAATCTTTGTATGTCTGTAGGGCTGACCTTAAACATGGTTAGACTTATTGACAACATTGTTTTTTCCTTTGCTCATTTTTTTTGTATTAGGATTAACTTGGTAACATTGTAGGTACTTACATTTGAAGACGTCTTGTGAATCTGACCCTTCCACATGGTCAAACTCATGAGAGTCTTGGCTCATTTAAAGCTGGAGCAGTAACAGTTTAAGAACTTCCTTTTTCATTTAATTAATTTAGTTTAAGGCATTAATGTAATGCATATTTTTGTATCTTATTTAGTTCTGGAATTTGTAATAAATTGGACTGGACTTTATAAATTTATATACTAGTTAATGCAGCCCAGTAATTTATTTAGCCATGTTTTAAATACTAGTATGCCATGTTTAAAAAGGGGGCAACGTTTGGCTACTGAATTTAGTTCAGTTGTTTGATTCCAGCAATTTCAAAGGCCGTTTCATCTACATTCAAGAAGAAAAAATGGTTTTAAAGTTTAAAACTCAAGTCTGACTCTGTTAAAATACATGATAGTAAGTAAGGCCCAAATGAGCTGACCCGCGAAATGAATGGGGACATAGGCCATCGGGCCTGGGTCCTAAGCCCAAATCCAGGCTTTTCTTTTCCCTATACGTCATGGTATATTGTAATGCTTCTTTTACGTTGCAAATCATGTGTATTATAATTTGAGTTGTGTCTTGATTCTGAGTTTTCCCTATTTAAAAGTGAGTTCACTTGCATGCTATGGCTAAGAATGCACAGGTGGATAGGCCTAGCCGGTATAAATTCACAACTGGGCCCGCCTGAAGACCAATATGGGCAAACACTAATTGATTTAAGTCCTGGAATGCCATTTTGCTGGGCCCAAATTTGGCGCCCAGATAGCTTCTTGTAAAGCCGAGTATTTATGGATTTATTCCAATGTTGAACATCCTGGCCCAAAATAATTGTCCAATTATAATTCTAAGCCCAGCCTTCCATTTCTAGTCAAAAGATTTTCTAGTTTGAGCTTCAAAATTAGTTAGTCTTTAATTAAATAAAAATGCAAACCCCTTTAGCAAAAAATAGTTTGAGGCGTGCCATTTTCATTAAATAACCTATGGCCCTCATATAAATATTAACCTAGTATTAAAATAATCCTAAATAATCGTAGTTTGCTTTAGGCTCGATTTCGATTAGTATTGCAATTATGTATACGTTCGCGTAAAATAATTGTGAATTCAATTTTTAAAAGCAACCCGAAGGATGCATTCGCGCAACTTCAACCAAACTTTTCTTAATAAAATAAACAAAGCTTTATTAATTGTGGACACGTTCGCGTGACATGATTTTTGACGCACCAAAGGAAATGAGTATACGTACGCGTAACTCGTTTCTTTACTTACGATTAATTCAAGTAATTAAAAGCGGTAAAAGATAAATGCACATAGGTCCTAAAGTAGTTAAAACAATTTAAGCCAAGTATAAATCGCTAAGCGACCGTGCTATAACCACGGAACCCGGGAATGCCTAACACCTTCTCCCGGATTAACAGAATTCCTTATCTAGAATTTTTGGTTCGTAGACTTTAAAAAATAAAAACTTCCTCGATTTGGGATTTAAAATAAACCGGTGACTTGGGACACCATTTAAATTATTCCAAGTGGCGACTCTGATAAATTAAATAATCCCATTTCGAATAATATCACTTTAATTGGAAAAACTCCCATATTACCCTCGGGTGGTAGATAAGGAGCTGTGACAGATACCAACTCTAACGACCATGACATGCACTTTTGGATTAAGCGGCCTAATCTGTCAAGAAAGTCCAATGCTCAACTCTTGTTGTACCTCTGAGCCGTGAAACTGGGCTTCAATGCTCCGATTATCCTATCTGATTCACGATCCTTATTCGAATTGTAGTGCCCGAAGGATTTTCACCATCAAACCTCTCTCATTTGTTCTTTCTCTCAACTTACCGTCGCCTTATGGTGCCTGTGAAGGTTTTCACCGATAAGACTCTCTCATTTTTTCTTTTCTTCTTATTTCCTCTGATTTTGCAAATGACAAGGCATTAACCACGATAGAAATATCATATGCTCCTGGCATGTCTGACTCGGTTCTCTCAAAGATTATCTGGGAGGTCTTTTTTGGACTGTAATGTGGCTTTTGGACTGGGTTAGAAACAAGGGATATCATAAAGGCTCAGAATAACTAAGACAATAGGGTTAATTTATTTACAACTTTTGGAATCCATTATAAGAACTTTGCCCCCATTTCTAAAATAAGAGAATTTGATTCTTTTTTTTTAGAGGGAATTTCTAAGAAAGACTGCCCCACTCTTGACTTCGTGGGATTATGAAATTTTTTTTTTGGTGCGACCGAACCTTAAGGCTGCCTACGTATCTTGTGCTGACAAGAATCAGGTCGAACGTAGTTCAAAAATACTTTTTTTTGTTGCGATTTTTCTTTTTTCTTCTTTCTTTCTTTCTTTTTTTTCTTTTTCTCTTTTCTCTTTTGTTTTTTTTTTCTTTTTGAATTTTCTTTTAGAATGAAATTTCTAAAACAAACCTATGGGGACATGGACTTTTTTTTATGACTCTAACTTGATTCCAAAAGAGGGGAGGTCAAGAAAATTAGCATAGGCTCAAAAGGGGTACCAAATGGTATAAAGTGTTTGGGTAGCTGAAAGAGGACCTCTCAATCCCTGAAAATGCCAAGTACAACACATGCAACTTGAAGATGAAAAAGGAAGATCACGCACAACATTTCTTTTGCAGCTTCCGCATTGATATCACTGATATGCGTTCCACTTTTTTAGTATCTTGTCAAGTACAGAACTCTCGTTGGTTGATTTCTTCTTCACGGTGGATATCCTCCATCTGTTTGGAGCAAACTCCCTTGGATTTATCTCGTAACTTGAGATTTACTTTAACTCAAAGTTGCTCGCTTCAAATTGTCCGGGATGCACTCTCCTTTAACGAATTCTTGTCATCCTATTAACTTCCCAAATTATCTGCCCCAGTTTCACACGGTTCGGGTTTTGAATCCAAATATGTACTTATTTCCCTCAAACGTCTCTATCATCTTGAAAATTGTTTCATTGCTTCATAATTAGACTAACTTCTAAGACCAGGCCAAGAATTATGCGTGCATGTCATGTCACTAGAGACAACATGAAAAGACTATAAAAGAAAAAGGGAACTAAACAAAAACTGACTAGAAATAACAGAAAACAGGAAATTGCATTAGACAGACGGTGAAAGGGTTTGAACAACAAATCAAGTAAAATAAACTGGGTTACAACCCTGGAACAAAACTAGATAACACTAAACGAGCTACTACGACTAAACAAACTAGGAAAAATAAAAGGATAGAAGGGTTTGAGTCACAAGACAATATTCGGATTATAACCCTGAAATAACCCGGACAACAATGACAACAAAATAAACCACCAGGACTCCCCCTGGCTAGCCAAGAAAGGAGTGTCTTTCCAATTACCAAGCTTGACATCTTAGCCACTGAGTTCCACATCAGTATTACCAATACCATTACCAATTTCAATCACATTGACCTCAGCAAATAGCTTTTGGGTCCCTTTTGCCGACTCGTTCTTAAGATCAACTTCTAGAACCGAGACTGATAGCGCTGAAAACTTTGCGGCAAGTGGCCCTCCAAGGAGCTCAGAAGAGTTCTCATATTCCTTTTCAACACAAATCATGCCCATAATATGCGTCTCATTATGAACAGGCAATGGACTTTGGCTAGTATCCGCTGCATTTGGATTTTGCACGGTAATGTCACCTGCATCAATAAGCTTTTGGACTGCTCTTTTCAGATGCCAACACTTTTCTATACTGTTCCCCGGGGAATTAGAGCAATATGCGCACCATTGAGAAAAATCAAAATTCTTTGGAAGGGGGTTCGACAGTTTTATCTGAATCGGCTTCAACATGTCCAATTGCCTCAACCTTTGGAACAAACTAGCATATGATTCTCCAATAGGAGTGAAAGACTTTTCTCTTTATTGCTGCCTTTTCATTTTGTACTCCGGCCTCGGTTGGAACCTCTTGCGAGTAGGTAGTTGACATGCTTCAGGAGGCGGGTAAGACATTTGTGGAAGTGGTGCAGGTCATCGTGGGTCTCGTGGGTGTGGAGCATATGGCGGTGCATTGTGGATAGAGTACTGGGAAAGCGGGGTATGACTATGGGGATTTTGTGGAGGAAAATAGCATTAGGAAGGATTATCTGGAGTACGCGAATATTCATGGGGTTAGTATTGAGGCTGAAAGCGTTGAGCAGGAATGTCCACTGGATCCTGTCGTTGGCGGGGGCCAACAACATATTTTCTATCAATCGGTGGACTAACCCGAGCAACTTGTTCCTTCCATTTGAGCCAAAACTCCCTAAAACTTCCCTCGGATTTCTTTTCCATCTGAGATAGGGAGGAGCGGTCTGGGATAATGTCTACATGTACTGATAGTGCTTAACAAAATCTTGATCCATATCACCCCATGCATGCCACTTATGGACATCTTGACGTGTATACCACTCCAAGGCTTCCCCACTCAAACTCTCACTGAAATACACCATTAATAATTTATCCTTCCCACAAACGCTTCTCATTTCACTGCAATAACCCCTCAGATGGGCTACTGGATCTACACGCCCATCATACAAGTTAAACTTTGGCATTTTAAACCCCACAGGCAGATGAATATCTGGAAACATACACATGTCATTGTAAGACATTATTTCCCATACCTTGCATGTTCTTTAAGGATTGTTCTAAACCTTCCAGCTTTTTGGATATCTCAGATCGCTCTTCTTTCCTTATGAACTTTTCATTCTCAACATGAGGCTCATTCCGAGAGCTAGGATTATATGAGTCTGGGACCTGGCGGTCCAACTCTGAGGAGTAGTACTGGGTATCAAGAGGTTTGAACTGGTGTTCACTGTTGGATCTATGAAAGAAAGGTTGTTGAGAAGTTGTGATAGTGGGGATAGTGGAAATGACAGGCTGGCTATTTTTGGGAAAGGTAGTTGGAGAACGAACGATGGAGCTACCGGGGAGGTTAGGAAAGCTACATAAGCGGGAAAATCAGGAGAATATGGTGGATCATTTGACACTGTGAACGAAGCTTGGGTCAGGGTAGCATCTAGGAAGCTAGGTGGTGGCGAGGGTGGTGCCTTCCCAGTCATCCAAGCCTGATACATGTCCGCCATGTGTTGTCTCAACATCTTTACCTCTTCAACCAACCCAGTGTCTTGTTCAACCAACTGCTTTTGAACACCAGTATCAACCAGCTCAATTCCGTTATGTCTGCCATAAAAGAAAGACTTTCTAAAGAAGGAAATAAAGGAAAATATTTTTGGATTTTTATTTTGAAAATTGTGGGCCGGAACCGATGAGGTTTGCCTACGTATTTCACATCCGGTGAGAATCAGACCCGCGTAGTTCAGCGAGTTTTGACGGAACAGGAGAAACATGACTTTTGAAAACAACCACTTATTTTCTTTCTCTTTGTTTTTTGAAAATTTCGGCAGAGTTTCAGATTACCTACCTCTCACTCTTGATTTTTTTTTCGATTTTCTTTTTTTTTCCCCTTTTATCGATTTTCTTTCCATATTCTAGCAGCCAGTCAACATGCAAGTCGAAACAAACAGATACACAAGTAGCACGTATGATGCATCAGGATGGTCTTTTAATTTGGGTACACCTGTCCTAGACGGACTCAACCCCTGTGTTGAGCCTTCAAAGTCAAATGCACGTGATGCAAATAAAACATTCCTACTAGGGATCCGGCATGCGGCTATGTTATTCTAGGTTTGAACCCTGGGGTGTATTGTTCTAGACTTGGCTTTGTAACGACCCGGCCGATCGTTTCATGAGTTGCCGCTCCGTTTCCCCCATTTATGCTTCTTATTGTCTTGTTTAGCTGTATTATGTGCTATCAGGTTGGTTGGCTCGGGTTCAGAGGGGTTTTGGTAAGGTTTGAGATACTTAGTCTCTTTGAGTAAGCTTAAGTTGGAAAAGTCAACCGGATGTTGACTTATGTGAAAAAGGGCTCGGATGTGAATTCTGATGGTTCGGATAGCTTCGGGAGGTGATTTGGGACTTAGGAGCATGATCGAAATGTGTTTTGGAGGTTCGGAGTAGATTTAGGCTTGAATTGGCGAAATTGGAATTTTGGCGTTTTCCGGTTGATAGGTGAGATTTTGATATAGGGGTCGGAATGGGATTTCGGAAGTTGGAGTAGGTCTCTTGTGTCATTTGTGACATGTGTGCAAAATTTCAGGTCATTCGGACGAGGTTTGATAGACTTTTTGATTGAAAGCGGAATTTGGAAGTTTTTGGAATCCTTAAGCTTGAATCTGATGTCAATTTGGTGTTTTGATGTTGTTTTGAGCGTTCCGAGGGTTGGAACAAGTTTGAATGAAGTTATGGGATATGTTGGCATGTTTGGTTGAGGTCCCGAGGGCCTCGGGTGAGTTTCGGGTGGTTGAACGAATCATTTCATGTTGGAAAAAGTTGCAGAAAAACTGTTGTTGGTGTTGCAGGCTTTTGGCCTTCGCGTTCGCGATGGACGTCCCGCGTTCGCGAAGGGTTAGGATGTAAGGCAGTAGAGTTGGCCTTCGCGTCCACGAAGGTGGTCCCGCATTCGCGAAGGGCTGAGGTCAGTAGTCATCGCGTTCGCGAGGATCTTGCCGCGTTCGCGTAGAGGAAAGGTGAGCAGCTGGGGTCCAGGAGAATTGTCCTTCGTGTTCGCGAGCTGGTAGTCGCGTTCGCGATGCTTTGATGAGCTGAAGCTTCACGTTCGCGTTAGGGGTATTGCGTTCGCGATGAAGGAATTAGTGGTCAACGTAAGTTTGTGCTTCGCAAACGCGAGGCGTTGACCGTGTTCGCGAAGAAGGAACGTGAATAGCTGGGCAGAATGTTTAAAAGACCATTTCCGCGATTTTGGGTCTAAGTTTCACCATTGTTGAGCGATTTTGGAGCTTTTTGAGGAGGATTGAAGAGGGAATCAAGGGGAAGCACTTGGAGGTAAGATTTATGGACTTAATACTCGATCATAATGTGATTTTTACCTAATTAAACATGGAATTTGTGGAATCTAAAGCCTAAAATTGGAAGTTAGGGCTTGGAAATTGGAGATCTAAATCTAGGAATTTGAGGGGTCATTTGTGGTCGGATTTTGGTATTCTTGATATGAATGAACTCGTGAGAGTGTAAGGATTCTAGTTTTGTGATTTTTGTCGAAATCCGAGACGTGGGCCCGGGGGTCGGGTTTGGCCAATTTCGGGATTTTTGGTGTAAATTGGTTATTTTCGAGTGGGCTTTGTTCCCTTAGCATATGTTGATGGTATAAATCTATTTTTGGTTAGATTTGGAGCATCCGGAGGCCGATTCAAGAGGCAAAGGCATCGCGGGCTAGAGGTTGGACCGGATAGAGGTGAGTAATGATTGTAAATGTTGTCCTGAGGGTATGAAACCCCGGATTTCACGTCGTTGTGCTACTTTAAGGTGACGCACACGCTAGATGACGAGCGTGGGGTCGTGCACCATTGGGGATTGTGACTTGGTCCGTCCCGTACGACTATTAAGTTGTGTATTTGATTTAAAAATGTTTGATATCATTGTGTTTTGGAAAGTATTTGCATGTTTTGGGCTGAATGCCATATTTGGGCCTCGTGCCAACTGTTTTGCACCCTTAGGGGATTTTTACTGCTATTCCTCACTGTTTTGACTTCATATTCATACTCAGTCATGCTGTATTCTACTGTTTTCATAACTCAGCCATAATTACTCCGTTTTGATACTTTTAAATGATATTTTGGGCTGAGCATCATGTTTTACTGTTGCCCGAGTGGCTTGAGAGATTTCTAACTGAGTGAGGCCGAGGGCCAGTGTTGTGAGGATATTATGGGATCGGGCTGCGCGCCGCAGTAGTGTTGTACTGATTCATGATTATGAGGCCGAGGTCTTGATTTATTATGCCACGAGGTGGCTTGTTATGAGGCCGAGTGCCTATTTAATTATGCCACGAGATGGCTTGATATTGCGCTTGGGCTGCAAGGAGCCCCTCTAGGAGTCTGTACACCCCCAGTGAGCGCGGGTACCCAGTGTGAGATGTGATATTGCCCGAGGGGCTGTTGTTGTTTCATGTTATTGCCCGAAGGGCTGATACGAGTGATTGTGAGATAGCCCGAGGGGCTGGTTCTGTTGGTATTTTTCCCAAGGGGCTGATTTATGTTTCTATCCTTTTCTCGCTATTTTCATCACTCGTTTGAACTACTGAAAGATGTTTTAAAGAGGTTTTCACTGAACTAAGGTGTTTTTACGAGCTTTCATTGTTTTATTGCATTGTTCTAGTTTTATACTATTTTGTTATAGCATTATGCTGTGTTTTACGTGTTTTCTTATCACTTAGCTGCCTTTACTTTTATTACTTACTGAGTTGGCGTACTCACATTACTCCCTGCACCCTGTGTGCAGATTCAGGAGTCTCGGGTCACGCTAGCGAGTGCTGATTGCCTTCTAGAAGGCTTGTTAGGATTTGACTAGGTAGCTGCTCGGCGTTCGCAGCCCAGTGCTTCTCCTTCCCATCTTTATTTCGCTTTGTACTAGCTTTGTATCAGACTATGTTGTTTTTTGTTATTTTTAGACGAGTCGTAGATGCTCATGACTGGTGACACCCCGATGTCGGGCTGTGTTTATTTCCGCACTATTCTATTCTACTCTATATTTGGGATTTTTAGATTATTAATGACTTTAAATGACTTATTATAACTGTTTAGTTGGTTTGGTGGTTTGTGTCGGCTGGCCTAGTTCCACGATAGGCGCCATCACGACCAGGTCCGTTTTAGGGTCGTGAAAAGTTGGTATTAGAGCCTAGGTTACATAGGTCTCACGAGTCATGAGCAGGTTTAGTAGAGTCTCGCGGATCGGTACGAAGACGTCTGTATTTATCCTCGAGAGGCTGCAGAACCTTTAGGAAAAACTTCTTATTCTTGAATTCCTGTCGTGCGAATTTGTTGATGCTAGTACTAAACTTCTGTTATTCTATTCTCTCATAGATGGTGAGGACACGCGCTACCGGTCAGGATGGACGACCACCAGTACCACCAG
Organism: Nicotiana attenuata; assembly: GCF_001879085.1. Lineage (NCBI taxonomy): Eukaryota > Viridiplantae > Streptophyta > Magnoliopsida > Solanales > Solanaceae > Nicotiana > Nicotiana attenuata. The sequence goes on from NW_017673977.1 coordinate 35,774, forward strand.
CTGGGACCACTAGAGGCCGAGGACGCGGTCGAGGCCGTGGTAGGGGCAGGGGTGTAGCCCGCACAGCAGCTAGGGCAGCACCTGCAGACCCACCAGCAGCCCCAGTTTAGGATCAGGTCCCCGTTGTGGACGCTCCAGCAGCACTAGCTCAGGCACCGGCTGTGCCTATTGTCATTCCGGGTCTTCAGGAGACCTTGGCTTAGATCTTGACCGTGTGCACTAGTCTTGCTCAGGCGGTCGCAGTTTCTACTACCGCAACCACTTCTCAGGCCGGGGAAGGCACTCAGACTCCCGCCGCCCGCACACCCGAGCAGGTTGTTTAGGGATTGCAGACACCGGAAGCACCACTAGCTCAGCCAGTGGCAACTGCTCAGGGTTATGTAGCTCCGGTTATGCCAGAGGACGAGCAGCGCAGATTGGAGAGGTTTGGCAGACTTCAGCCTTCGACTTTCAGTGGTATAGAAGGCGAGGATGCCTAAGGTTTCTTGGACAGATGTCAGAGGATTCTTCGCACCGCGGGTATTCTGGAGACCGGTGGGTCGCATTCACTACTTTTCAATTTACTGGAGCCGCCTTCACTTGGTAGGAGGCTTATGAGAGGTGTAGGCCTGTTGGTGCGGCGCCCTTTACCTGGCAGCAGTTCTCCGCTCTCTTTTTGGAGAAGTATGTGCCACAGTCCCGCAGGGAGGAGCTGCGCAGGCAGTTCGAGCAGTTGCGACAGGGAGATATGACTGTGACACAGTACGAGATGAGGTTCTCTGAGTTAGATCGTCATGCTATTTGGTTGGTTTCTACGGAAAGAGAGAGGATCAGGAGGTTCGTTGATGGCCTCACATATCAGCTTCGGATTCTCATGACCAGGGAGAGGGTGTCAGGTGCTACTTTTGAGGAGGTTGTTGATATCGCTCGTGAGATTGAGTCAGTCCGTGAGCGAGAGGAGAGGGAGGCCAAGAGGCCTCGGGGATCTGGTTGTTTTGGGGGTCCTTCTTCGAGAGGCCAGTTTCAGCACGGCAGAGGCCGCCCATTCAGGCATGCTCAGTCAGCTCCCCCAGGTTATCGTGGGGCATCATCGGGCCATGGTTCTCACGGTTCTCAGCAGGGTCATTCCACACTCAGTGCCCTTCCAGCCCATAGTTCGTCTCGTGCTCCATCAATTTAGGGCTCTTCTATGCCAGGTGCATCTGCTAGTCATTCCGGTGCTAGGGGTCCCCTTCAGTACCCGTCTCCAGCACCAGGGAGTTGTTATGAGTGTGGAGAGTTGGGACACATGTGGAGGCAGTGTCCTCGTTGCCTTGGGGGTTTATCTCAGCAAAGGAGTCAGCCATCGACTTCAACACCAGTTACTTCACCACCCTCCCGGCCAGCTAGGGGTGGGGGACAGTCATCTAGGGGCCGCCCAAGAGGGGGAGGTCGATTAGGTGGTGGTCAGGCCCATTTCTATGCACTCCCAGCTAGACCTGATGCTATTGCTTCAGATGCGGTGATTACAGGTATTGTCTCAGTCGGCCACAGAGATGCCTCTGTGTTATTTGATCCTGGTTCTACTTTCTCTTATGTGTCATCATATTTTGCCCATTATTTGGATACGCCCTGCGAGTCTCTCATTTCATCTGTTCATGTCTCTACTCCGGTGGGCGATACTGTGGTGGTAGACCGTGTATACCGGTCATGCGTTGTGTCTATTGGGGGTCTTGAGACCCGAGTGGATCTTCTGTTACTTTGCATGGTGAACTTCGATGTGATATTAGGCATGGATTGGTTATCTTCGTGCCGTGATAATTTGGACTGTTACACCAAGACAGTGACATTAGCTATGCGGGGTGTGCCACAGATTGAGTGGCGAGGTTTGTCTGATTATGTTCCCAGCAGGGTAATCTCATTCTTGAAGGCCCAGCGTATGGTTGGGAAAGGTTGTCTTTCTTACTTAGCCTTTGTGAGGGATGTCAGTGCAAAGGCTCCCAGCATTGATTCTGTTCCAGTTGTGAGAGATTTTCCCGATGTGTTTCCTGCAGACCTGACGGGTATGCCACCGGACAGGGATATTGATTTTGGCATTGACCTGGTGCCGGTCACTCAGCCCATTTCTATTCCACCGTATCGTATGGCACCAGGGGAGTTGAAGGAGTTGAAGGAGCAGCTTCAGGAACTCCTTGATAAGGGGTTATTTGGCCTAGTGTGTCGCCTTGGGATGCACCTATTCTATTTGTAAAGAAGAAGGATGGCACGATGAGGATGTGCATTGATTATAGGCAGTTGAACAAGGTCACAATTAAGAACAAGTATCCCCTGCCTCGCATTGATGATTTGTTCGACCAACTTCAGGGAGCGAGGGTGTTCTCCAAGATTGATCTCCGTTCAGGGTATCACCAGCTGAAGATCAGGGACACGGATATTCTTAAGACAACTTTCAGGACCCGACATGGTCACTATGAGTTCCTTGTTATGTCTTTTGGGCTGACCAATGCCCCAGCAGCGTTCATGCATTTGATGAACAACATGTTACGGCCGTATCTCAACTCGTTTGTCATAGTTTTCATTGATGATATTCTGGTATACTCGCGCAGTCAGGAGGAGCACGCGGAGCATTTGAGAATGGTATTGCAGAGATTGAGGGAGGAGAAGCTTTATGCAAAGTTCTCCAAGTGTGAGTTCTGGCTCAGTTCAGTGGCTTTCTTGGGGAACGTGGTGTCCAGCGAGGGTATTCACGTTTACTCGAAGAAGATAGAGGCGGTTCAGAGTTGGCCCAGGCCGTCCTTAGCCACAAAGATTTGCAGTTTTCTTGGTTTGGCGGGTTATTACCGTCGGTTCTTTCAGGGATTTTCATCTATTGCATCACCCTTGACCAAGTTGACTCAGAAGGGTGCTCCATTTTAGTGGTCGGATGAGTGTGAGGTGAGCCTCCAGAAGCTCAAGACTGCTTTGACCACGGCTCCAATGTTAGTTTTGCCATCAGCTTCAGGTTCATATACAGTGTATTGTGATGCTTCGAGAGTGGGTATTGGATATGTGTTGATGCAGGAGGGTAGAGTTATTGCTTATGCTTCCCGTCAGTTGAAGCCCCATGAGAAGAACTACCCTGTTCATGATCTTGAGTTGGCTGCCATTGTTCACGCGTTTAAGATTTGGAGGCATTATTTGTATGGTGTGTCTTGCAAGGTGTTTACTAATCATCGTAGCCTCCAGCACTTGTTCAAGCAGAAGGATCTCAATTTGAGGCAACGGAGATCGCTGGAGCTACTAAAGGACTATGACATTACTATTTTGTACCACCCAGGCAAGGCCAATGTAGTGGCCGATGCTTTGAGCCGGAAGGCAGTGAGTATGGGTAGTCTTGCATTTATTCCTGTTGGGGAGAGATCTCTTGCACTTGATGTTCAGACCTTGGCCAATCGATTCGTGAGGTTGGATATTTCGGAGCCCAGTCGGGTCTTAGCTAGTGTGATTTCTCGGTCTTCCTTATTTGACCGCATCAGAGAGCGCCAGTATGATGATCCTCATTTGCTTGTCCTTGAGGACAGAGTTCAGAACGACGATGCCAGAGATGTGACCATTGGTGATGATGGGGTGTTGAGGATACAGGGCTGAATTTGTGTGCCCAATATGGATGGGCTTCGGGAGTTGATTCTGGAGGAGGCTCATAGCTCGCGGTATTCTATTCATTCGGGTGCCGCGAAGATGTATCAGGATTTGAGACAGCATTATTGGTGGAGGAGAATCAAGAAGGCATTGTAGGATTTGTAGCTCGATGTCTCAATTGTCAGCAGGTAAAATATGAGCATCAGAGACCGGGTGGCTTTCGTCAGCGGATGGATATTCCAGAGTGGAAGTGGGAGCGGATCACCATGGACTTCATAGTTGGGCTCCCACGGACTTTGAAGAAGTTTGATGCTATTTGGGTGATTGTGGATCGGCTGACCAAGTCCGTGCACTTCATTCCTGTGTGTACTACCTATTCTTCAGAGCGGTTGGCAGAGATATATATTCGGGAGATTGTTCGTTTGCATGGTGTCCCAGTTTCCATCATTTCAGATAGAGGTACTCAGCTTACTTCACAGTTTGGGAGGTCTGTAAAGCGAGAGTTGCGTACTCAGGTTGAGTTGAGCATAGCTTTTCACCCTCAAACGGACGGGCAATCCGAGCGCACTATTCAAATATTGGAGGACATGTTGCGAACTTGTGTCGTTGATTTTGGAGGGTCATGGTATCAGTTTCTACCGCTCGCAAAGTTTGCTTATAACAACAGTTATCAATCGAGTATTCAGATGGCTCCATATGAGGCTTTGTACGGGAGGCGGTGTAGATCTCCGGTCGGTTGGTTTGAGCCGGGTGAGGCTAGGCTATTGGGTACAGACTTGGTGCAGGATGCTTTAGAAGAGGTGAAGGTGATTCAGGAGAGGCTTCGTACAGCGCAGTCGAGACAAAAGAGTTATGCTGACAGGAAGGTTCGGGATGTGTCCTACATGGTTGGTGAGAAGGTTTTGTGGTTTCGCCCATGAAGGGTGTTATGAGATTTGGGAAGAAAGGTAAATTGATTCCTCGGTTCATTGGGCCTTTTGAGGTACTTCGAAGGATTGGGGAGGTGGCTTATGAGCTTGCTTTGCCACCCAACTTGTCGAGTGTGCATCCGGTATTTCATGTCTCTATGCTCTGGAAGTATATTGGCGATCCGTCTCATGTTTTGGATTTCAGCATGGTTCAGTTAGATGGTGATTTGACTTATGATGTGGAGCCAGTGGCTATTTTGGAGCGTCAGGTTCGAAAGTTGAGATCAAAGGATATAGCCTCAGTGAAAGTGCAGTGGAGAGGTCGGCCCGTGGAGGAGGCTACCTGGGAGACCGAGCGAGAGATGCGGAGCAGATATCCTCACTTATTTGAGTCTTCAGGTATGTTTCTTGACCCGTTCGAGGACGAACGTTTGTTTAAGAGAGGGAGGATGTAACGACCCGGCCGGTCGTTTCATGAGTTACCGCTCCGTTTCCCCCATTTCTGCTTCTTATTGTCTTGTTTAGCTGTATTATATATTATCGGGTTGGTTGGCTCGGGTTCGGAGAGGTTTTGGTAAGGTTTGAGACACTTAGTCTCTTTTGAGTAAGCTTAAGTTGGAAAAGTCAACCGAATGTTGACTTATGTGGAAAAGGGCTCGGATGTGAATTCTGATGGTTCGGATAGCTTCAGGAGGTGATTTGGGACTTAGGGGCGTGATCGGAATGTGTTTTGGAGGTTCGGAGTAGATTTAGGTTTGAATTGGCGAAATTAGAATTTTGGCATTTTACGGTTGATAGGTGAGATTTTGATATAGGGGTCGGAATGGGATTCCGGAAGTTGGAGTAGGTCCGCTGTGTCATTTGTGATGTGTGTGCAAAATTTCAGGTCATTCGGACGAGGTTTGGTAGACTTTTTGATTGAAAGCGAAATTTGGAAGTTTTTGGAATTCTTAGGCTTGAATCTGATGTCAATTTGGTGTTTTGATGTTGTTTTGAGCGTTACGAGGGTTGGAACAAGTTTGAATGAGGTTATGGAATATGTTGGCATGTTTGGTTGAGGTCCCGAGGGCCTCGGGTGAGTTTCGGGTGGTTGAACGGATCATTTCATGTTGGAAAGAGTTGCAGAAAAACTGCTGTTGGTGTTGCAGGCTTTTGGCCTTCGCGTTCGCGATGGACGTCCCGCGTTCGCGAAGGGTTAGGATGTGAGGCAGTAGAGTTGGCCTTCGCGCCCGCGAAGGTGGTCCCGTGTTCGCGAAGGGCTGAGGTCAGTAGTCAGCGCGTTCGCGAGGGTCTTGCCGCGTTCGCGTAGAGGAAAGGTGAGCAGCTGGGGTCCTGGAGAATTGTACTTCGCGTTAGTAAGCTGGTAGTCGCGTTCGCGATGCTTTGATGAGCTGAAGCTTCATGTTCGCATTAGGGGTATCGCATTCGCGATGAAGGAATTAGTGGTTAACGTATGTTTGTGCTTCGCGAACGCGAGGCGTTGACCGCGTTCGCAAAGAAGGAACGTGAATAGCTGGGCAGAATGTTTAAAAGACCATTTCCGCGATTTTGGGTCCAAGTTTCACCATTGTTGAGCGATTTTGGAGCTTTTTGAGGAGGATTGAAGAGGGAATCAAGGGGAAACACTTGGAGGTAAGATTTATGGACTTAATACTCGATCCTAATGTGATTTCTACCTAATTAAACATGGAATTTGTGGAATCTAAAGCCTAAAATTGGAAGTTAGGGCTTGGAAATTTGAGACCTAAATCTAGGAATTTGAGGAGTCATTTGTGGTCGGATTTTGGTATTCTTGATATGTATGAACTCGTGAGAGTGTAAGGATTTTAGTTTTGTAATTTTTGTCAGAATCCGAGACGTGGGCCCGGGGGTCGGGTTTGGCCAATTTCGGGATTTTTTATGTAAATTGGTTATTTTCGAGTGGGCTTTGTTCCCTTAGCATATGTTGATGGTATAAATCTGTTTTTGGTTAGATTTGGAGCATTCGAAGGCCGATTCAAGAGGCAAAGGCATCGCTGGCTAGAGTTTGGACCGGATAGAGGTAAGTAATGATTGTAAATGTTGTCCTGAGGGTATAAAACCCCGGATTTCACATCGTTGTGCTACTTTGAGGTGACGCACACGCTAGATGACGAGTGTGTGGTCGTGCACCGTTGGGGATTGTGACTTGGTCCGTCCCGTACGACTATTAAGTTGCGTATTTAATTTAAAACTGTTTGATATCATTGTGTTTTGGAAAGTATTTGCATGTTTTGGGCTGAATGCCATATTTGGGCCTCGTGCCAACTGTTTTGCACCCTTAGGGGATTTTTACTGCTATTCCTCACTGTTTTGACTTCATATTTATACTCAGTCATGCTGTATTCTACTATTTTCATAACTCAGCCATAATTATTCCGTTTTGATATTTTAAATGATATTTTCGGCTGAGCATCATGTTTTACTGTTGCCCGAGTGGCTTGAGAGATTTCTAACTGAGTGAGGTCGAGGTCCAGTGTTGTGAGGATATTATGGGATCGGGCTGCGCGCCGCAGTAGTGTTGTACTGATTCATGATTATGAGGCCGAGGGCCTGATTTATTATGCCACGAGGTGGCTTGTTATGAGGCTGAGTGCCTGTTTGATTATGCCACGAGATGGCTTGATATTGCGCTTGGGCTGTAAGGAGCCCCTCCAGGAGTCTGTACACCCCCAGTGAGCACGGGTTATGATATTGCCCGAGGGGCTATTGTTGTTTCATGTTATTGCCCGAGGGGCTTATACGAGTGATTGTGAGATAGCCCGAGGGGCTGGTTCTGTTGGTATTTTGCCCGAGGGGCTGATTTATATTTTTATCCTTCTATCGTTGTTTTCATCACTGGTTTGAACTACGGAAAGATGTTTTAAAGAGGTTTTCACTGAACTAAGGTGTTTTTACGAGCTTTCATTGTTTTATTGAATTGTTCTGGTTTTATACTGTTTTGTTGTAGCATTATGCTGTGTTTTATGTGTTTTCTTATCGCTCTACTGCCTTTACTTTTATTACTTACTGAGTTGGCGTACTCACATTACTCCCTATACCCTGTGTGCAGATTCAGGAGTCTCGGGTCACGCTAGCGAGTGCTGATTACCTTCCGGCAGGCTTGTTCGGAGTTGACTAGGTAGTTGCTCGGCTTTCGCAGCCCAGTGCTTCTCCTTCCTATCTTTATTTCGCTTTGTACTAGCTTTGTATCAGACTATGTTGTTTTTTGTTATTTTTAGACGAGTCGTAGATGCTCATGACTGGTGATACCCCGATGTCGGGCTGTGTTTATTTCCGCACTATTCTATTCTACTCTATATTTTGGGATTTTTAGCTTATTAATGACTTTAAATGACTTATTATAACTGTTTAGTTGGTTTGGGGGTTTGTGTCGGCTGGCCTAGTTCCACGATAGGGGCCATCACGACTGGGTCCGTTTTAGGGTCGTGACAGGCTTACCCGAGCAGACAACTCGAAGGGGGCCGGGGGGGGNNNACCCGAGCGGACAACTCGAGCGCGAGGGGGGGGAGGGGGGCAGCGTACCGGAAATATAGAAGCTTCACCGGCTTTGCAACTTTTCGAACCTCATTCTAAAATTGGGATATGACTCTAACAGAAAAGAAGCCACGCGAAGCGCACGCTTCCTAGATAATTTAGAAGACTCAGAGAGAAGACGGGTTTCGTAACAGTTTATATACAGTTCAAGCAATATCAAAGCGGTAAAAAGCGACATTTAGCACAATAGGTTCAATCACGTAAAAATCAGATAATAAATAAAAGCCAACTATAACAGTTATTTTAAGCTCGAATTCTGAACCCTGAACCAAAAGTTCTGGGTTCGTGTCCCCAGCAGAGTCGCCAGAGTTATCACACCTCCTTTATCCCGAGGGGATAAGAGTTTTTCCAATTTAAGGGACATAAATCGAAATGGGATTATTTATTTATTCAGAGTTGCCACTCAGGATAATTTATGGTGTCCCAAGTCACCGGTTTATTTTAAAATTCCAAATCGAGGAAAAAATGACTCTGTTTAAAGTCTGCGAACACAGAAGACCGGGTAAGGAATTCTGTTAACTCGAGAGAAGGTGTGAGGCATTCCCGGATTCTGTGGTTTTAGCACGGTCGCTCAACTATTAATAATTGACCTAATTATCTGATTTAATACAAGTTTTAAACCTATTGTGCATTTGTTTTAAGTGCATTTGTTTTAACCTTTTAATCCGCTTTTAATTATTTATGGAATTTGTTTCAACAAGTCACGATGTCGCGCACTCGTTTATTTTGTACACATTGCGAATCGCGCCACGGGAACCGTACCCGCGATCTGCAACATATTTATTTTATTATTATTTGAAGTTATGGTCGGGTCACATGATATGCACACCCGAATTGGGATTTACGTATCGCAACTATGCCACGGGAACCGTACCTATAGTCACGAGGATTTATTTATTATCGCTCCTAAAGCAAGCTAAGTCAATTGCGGATGAAGTGTAAAATTTAATTAGTAAGATCACTGATATATCTAAGTTGTTGGAAGCATTTGACACATAAAGAAAATAAAAGAGGACTAAATAAAAGAGCGGTCCAATTCATGCTCATGTTTTGTTTTTAACTTTTCATTTTTATTATGTCGAGCCCGATACCTAAAGCATGGAATAAATTAATTGCTAACGGCCCCACAATCATTCAAGCAAACATTAACCAAATAGAGTCGTGCAACCAACACGAATATAAAAATAGACATCCAAAGGATATATACACAAGATAGCAGAGGAAAGAGAATAACAGTAAAAAGAACTAAGTGTTGGATCCGAATATGATAAGAGCTGTGTGACATCCCCATCACCACATTCTGTATCATACCCTTTTAGAAAGGGCCAAGTGACATTCAAACTTTGAAATACTAGTTTTGGCCATTCAATATTAATACATCATAAGAAATCACATAGAAAGAAAGCTTCAGAACAAAATTCAACAACCAAACTTGTTTATGTATGGCATATTAAACACGTTGAAATCATATCACAGATCTTTGGACAGAATGAATAATTGTTCGTCCACCAAAGCAATTTCTTTACTGAAAACTTTGGCAACATATATCACTTAATTTTAAAAAAAAAATAGAATTATGCAACTCATGAATCGATACCAACAATTCAAAATCAGTTAAATCATGATAAAACATTAAACTAGACAGTACTACCTTCAAACACAATGCCACAATTCCAACTTAATGTTAAAGACAGTCACTTAAGTCAGGCTCAGAATAAACCACATCAACTCATATATTCAGTCCAATTAAAAAACTCACAAGCACATAAGGTCGCCAAAATAAGAGAGGAAGAAGTCAAAAAAAATGGACCTGAGATGTGCCCTTTTTTTAAGCGAGTAAGATCAATGATTACAAAGATTTGCTCGGCCCGACTGTGTGCGTGACCCGGCGATGAAGTTTGATCGGAAAAACAGCTAGAAAATCAGGGACAATAACCGCAACCTTCAACCTCGAACGACACACAAAAGCTCGAGTCTGAATACTTCACATAATATCCATTACTTTGAAACCAAAATCGAATAAGAAAAGAAACTCAAGCTACTTTGGCATTTTTCTGAAATCTGAGCCAACCTCCAATTAAACTTGAAAATCGAAAACGAGAAAAAGAAGAAGAAAACTTTTGTTTGATCTGATGTGCTGGTTTGGAAATGGGGGCTAATGGGTTGGGAAGAATGGGCCTTTGTCTCGTTGGGCTTAAATATGGTAGGAAGACTAAAACAATGTAATATACTTATAAAAATATACAAATCACCCTTAATTAATCAAAATAAAAAGTACTAAAATAAAACTAAATATAAAAATTGAAACTATTTTTTGTATTTTCTTTTAATTTTTAAATACTAAAACAATAAAATTAAACTAATAAAGTAGTATAAAATGTATTAAAAATCTATAATAACTCAAGCAAATATTTAAAATACTACAACTAACTTAAAAATTGTGCAGGTCAAAAATTATGTGCTTACAATTCTTTCATGCCACATAGCAAAATCTGAACATCAGCAGTCGATCAACCAGGCGAGTATCCCAATACCAATGAAGCATCTGTAAGTCAAAACACAGTGTGCCTTCTGAAATGTGCACCCTTCTCAGGCAATACCAAGTAGTAATAACATTCATCTAGTCATCTGAAACCGTCCATGTTGTCTAAGAATTCATGACCTTCCCTTCCAACTGAACTGTGACCTTGTACATGCAGATCTCAATCCCCCGCAACACACCGCATCTATCATGCCATCATATGAAAATCATGTGAATCTCATAATCAACTCTGAGTCACCAGCATGATGCATACCCGATCAGTCAGAAACCTTCCATTTGATACCATCCAGGAGAAAATCACATTATGCAACATGCTCCCCATGCCGGTGGGAAATATCCATCTCAAATCGTGGTAGAGACCATCAGGAACTCTTCGAAACCCATTCATACATAACCAAGCCATCAGAACTGAATCTCTCCAACTCAACCAAGCCACGCAAGTCGCCAAACCCAAGAGTATTGTCACAAAACACATGTAGAGACTCACGCTGCATAAGTACCCAAAGAACCGATCATATCCATTACTGTGCTGATCCCAACCTACTACCAAGTTGTCCTATTTCTCTGAGTTTCTTCCAAAAGTCCCTCAAGTTGACACTTCTCCTTGCCAGAACACCACGATCCTTACCCAAGGCACACCACAAGAGATCCTAGAATAAAACCACTTTGCCCTAAGGCCCATAAGCCGATGTATTTCCTCTTAAGCACCCCAGAAGTACCATAATCGATAGACCTACTTTGAAGAGACCTTATGTGAATCTAAAGTTGTTTCCTTCACCATCCTGATATTAGAATGTAGAATCCATAATGATATAGAAATATCGTGAGGCTCGATACCATCCAATGCAAATCTCAGATTCTAGCCATATACAAATCCAAAAAATTCTCAATTACTACATATACATCTTGAATCTATTAGAACCCTCTCGAGATTCATCCACTCTACTCAACTCTCAATTGCACCGTCCAAACGGGCCGAACGACCGGTGCCCTATTAGTACAACAACACCCAAAGAAGTAATCCACACCTCTAAGCAACCGAGTGAATCCTTTTTTTCTTGGTACATTACATCCATCACGAACAACAACCCTAGAAAATTTCCAAGACTCCCATATACCATAAGGTGTAATACATCATGCATCCAGAAATTACTTACTCAAGTCATTCTCAAAACCTACCTCTATAAGTCATAATTGACCCATCAGTATGCCTCAGATCGAAACCAATACAACAGATAATCATGAAATCAAATCGCCGATGGTAGACTCCCCCACTTGGCTCAAAACTATAGAATGAAACATCAGATAACTCGCAATACCCATGTCTATTTCTACCATAATCTCGTAGTGAGATTCAACTAGATCCTTCACAAGCTCCTGCAACACAACCCATAAAATACCTCAAATCATCTGCTCAGCTCGCAGTCATCCTCGTGACAGTCAGGCCAACTTTCTGAACCAATCAAAACTCAAAGCGCAACACATATAACCCACTGGTAGAAAAGCGACCCTCCACACAACATCATAAGGATCACACATCCGTAGATTACCCTGCAGGTCACAACCCACCTGCTTAGCCTCAAACTGACATCTCTCTATACCCTTTCAAAAGCTACAACTACTACGCAATCACTTAATCTTCCTAAATCTGAACTCGCCAACAAGACATGAAAATCTACTTCGTTCCACAAATGAAATAACATGAAAGAATCCCTCAAAACCCTCATAAATTCAGACCGTATAACACATCCACAGAAATCGAACATCTAATAGTCCTTTCACATCCCAAGCAAAATCTCCCTATCATATCAAAAACCATCTGAACACATCCCGCAGTCACAACATAATCATCATATAGTCATCCAACCACTCACTGATCTATCAATCCCGCTCCTGGGGACACAAATGAACATATAAGTCCAAAAGCACATGCTCACACAACTTGAACCACCGAGCCCAAGCAACGGTCAAAACCCGGCTCAAGTCCTCCAGACTGGCCCGCCATCAAAACACAGAAAAACACATCTCGCACCTCCCACATAGAAATTACAAGCTGTCGATGCACAGCTGATACCGAGCACTCACATACGCATACGAGTGAGTGGAAGGAATTCAAAGCGATACACTTCAAGCTGAATCAACGCCGCACGAGAAGGAATGAAAGATGAGAAGTTTATCCTAAATGCCATGTAGCCTCTCAAAGATAGGTATGGACATGGACGTCATCATACTGATCAGCAAGACTCTACTAAACACTTGCTCATGACTCGTAAAACCTACAAACCTAGAGCTCTGATACCAACTTGTCACGATCCAAAATCCAAACCGTCGTGATGGTACTTAACCCAACCCGCAAGGTAAGACAATTAACAATAAAACACAATATAACAATACTAATATGAGTCAAAGATGGGATAACTAAATTTTATACAACTCCCCAACGACTGGTGGTACAAGTCATGAACCATTAAAACTTTGATTTTACAAAATTGAAATAAAATAAATACAATGTATGTTTGAAATGTATATGAACATAATTCGAATCTAAAGCTGCCAAGGACAAGTGATAGCCATAACTAGGATGCAGGTACATCTTCAATGCCAGCTCTCGCCATACACAGCAGCATCAACACCAAGATCTGCATGCAAGGTACAGAACTGTAGTATGAGTATAACCGACCCTATGTACTCAATAAGTATCCTAACTAACCTCGGCGAGGTAAAAGAAGCAAGAACTATAGATGATACTCAGTAACACCTATGTAGTTCATAATTTTAACAAGTATAGGACAGATATATAATCAAATCAGGAAATCTCAGGTAAAACCATGTAGATGCTCACAATTCTTAGTTTTTAAAGTGTTCTACTCAGTTAATAATCCAGCATATAAGGAAGATATGCAAGTAAATTTAGTAAGAAGTCAAGGAAATTGCAAGTAAAGATAAAATGCATTAACCAAATATTAGTCCGTTGCGGCACGCAACCCAATCCAATAACAGTAACCAGCTCTCCTAGAGCTCACATAAACTAGAAACCTATCGGTTTTTCACAATCCCCGTGTACACCATCAAGAGATAAACATGAGAGGGTGACCCTAGGGGGATGGATCTGTATCCACACGTTGCACGGACAACTAGCGTGCTGCACGGACAACTCACGTGCAAATAATATCAACTGCACGGACAAATCATGTGTTGTACGGACAATTCACGTGTTATAATATCAATATCTGGATCCGCATGGATAACTCACGTGCTAATAATATCAACCCGTCCGGCATGGTCACAGGCACAATTTCATAATCCGCATGGCATGGTCACAGGCATAATAAAACAATCCGCCCGGTGTGGTCACATGTACAATATCATAATCCGCCCGACATGCTCACAGGCATAACAACATAATCCGCTCGGCGTGATCACATGCATCCAGTCCAATCATATCATACAGGAGCAAATAAATAGGAATACATGTATGTGATGAATGAATTACAAATATCATGCTCCTGGACTGGTATAAATGACATACTAAAGTGTAGGCATGTGCAGAGTGTGTTATCATAGCTCAAATCGGCAATTTCATCACAGAATAGCATTTATCAAGTTCGTTGAAGGATTAAACCTCTATGTAGCCTCAAACACGGCTCAACTAGTTCACACAATGTTATAGATATGAGAAATATCATAGCTTAAAGCTTAACAGTTAATTCTAGGCTTATCATAGCCTAAACATAACCCCGAGCATGGATAAATATCCCCGGTGTCAGCACATGGGTTTAAACCCCACACATGCGCACCCATAACACGTAGCTATCACAAATAATTCAGGAAACTAGTGCCTCAACCAAGTTTAGATATGATTCTTACCTAAAACAATCCAAATCCAATGCCGAGCAAGCTAACACATACTCTAGAAATGTCATCCCGCACGTACCGACCTCTGAACAGCTCAAAAGTAGCCAAAAGTAATTCAAGAACATCAAACAACGTCAAAGAAAACAAACCCAACCGATAAAGGTTGAATCTTTAATCAAAAGCCCCAAAGTCAACCAAAAAGTCAAACACAGGCCCGTACCTCGGAATCCGATAAAACTTATAAAATTCGATAACCCATTCAATTGCGAGTCCAACCATGCTAGTTTCACTGAAATCCGACTCCGAATCGATGTTCAAAACTCAAATTTCACTGTATAAAATTTTAGACAAAAATCCCCAAATTTCACTTTAAAATCATCAATCAAATGCCAAAAACGAATATGGATTCATGAGATATACCAAAACCGAGTAGAGAACACTCATCCCAATCCATATGGTGAAAATTGCCTCCAAAATCTCTCAATCCAAGCTCCCCGACTTACAATATGACCAAATGAACAAACCCTCGATATTGTATGTTTCTGCATAGTTGTTCTGACTCGTTTCTCATGCCAAATAATCCCGAAATTCACTTTTGATACGTCCTATAGATTCCTTGTGAAATTTCA
Source organism: Nicotiana attenuata (assembly GCF_001879085.1). Lineage (NCBI taxonomy): Eukaryota > Viridiplantae > Streptophyta > Magnoliopsida > Solanales > Solanaceae > Nicotiana > Nicotiana attenuata. Next base: position 50,839 of record NW_017673977.1, read on the forward strand.
GTCAAGTTAGGCTTTTGAATCATTCCATTTGACCTTATAATGAAGGAGATATTTGGTTTCAATATTTGGAAATAGTGTAGATTTTTAAATACGAATTCGGCGGCAATTTCGTAACTAATATGAATAAAATTTTGCACACAAGTCCCAACTGAAATAAAAATGCTATTCCGATTCCCAAAGCTATAATTCAAACCCGATATCATCAAAGTCAAGTACCGATCAAACTTATGAACGTTCCAAACCTTTAAATTTCCAACTTTCGTCAAAATAGTGCTGAAACCTTCTAGAAATATCCAAATGCAAATCCAGGCATACGCCCAAGTCCAAAATCGCCATCCGGACCTAACGGAACCATCAAAACTCTGATCCGAGGTCAAATACTCAAAAGTTAAACTTGGTTAACTCTTCCAACTTAAAGCTTTCTAGTTGAGAATCTTTCTCCTAAATCAATTCCAATTAACCTGAAAACTAAAATTTCCGGTGATTCACACATGTCATAATACAGCATACGAAGCTACTCAAGACTTCAAATAGCTGAACAAACTGCAAATGCTCAAAATGACCGGTCGAGCCGTTACAATGAGGCTGTTGTAATGATGAGTAATAGAAATTATAACATTAGTGGAAGTTTCAACAATAATGGAGGTTTTACAAATACTAGATATACCGGAGGTTATAAGCCTAAGAACTCATTCAGTAAATCAACAGTTCAGTGTGAATACTGCAATTGTAAAGGGCATACTAAGGAAAACTGCTTCAAACTACATGGCTATCCTAGTGATTTCAAAAATAGGAGGAGGAGGCTTCAATGTTCAAGCCAACAATGTGAACAACTTTGGAAGTCAACCTTCATAAACAAATCCCTGGGAGGTTCTACTCCTAGTTCTCCAACTCAATTCTTCACTCCAGAGCAATATCAACAAATTCTATAGATGCTGAACAAAGGCAAGGATGTTGAACCTGTAGCTAATTCAGCAACTACAGGAACAACAGGTACAATACATGCCTTTATGTCTACCTTGGTGAACCATAACTGGATAATAGATACTGGAGCCTCTAATCATATGGTGCATAGTCTAAATCTACTAGATTCATATGAAGAGCTATCAGATAAAGATAGAAGTAAAGTACACTTACCTATTGGTGAAAATGTCTCTATTACACATACTGGGATCTGTTCCTTCTTCAGAAATAAGAAAATTCAGAACATATTACATATTCCAGAGTTTAAGTATAACCGGTTCTCAGTTTCTAAGATCACAAAAGAGTTAAAGTGTATGGTGGAATTCTTCCTTGATTTCTGTGTCATTCAGGAACTCTTCAGCGGGAAGGCATTGGGGATTGATAGAGAAGAACTTGGACTCTACAATCTCAAGGCTGAAGACAGGCAACTTCCTAAGCAACACATATCACCAACTGTAAATACCATTGTTAGTACAAATAAGTGTGTTAGTATGAGTAACAAAAAATCCTGCAATAATTTTTCTTTGTGGCATAATAGGTTAGGACATGCCCCTCTAAAGGTGTTATAGAAACTACATAGTCTACATGATTTGCATATGACTGATGATCATTGTACTGTGTGTCCTTTTGCAAAACAGTCAAGACTACCTTTCTCTCTTAGCTCTTCCTACTCTACTTCTATTTTTGATCTTGTGCATGCAGATGTATGAGGTCCATATAGGACACCAACTCATGATAGCAAGAGGTATTTCTTAACCTTGGTAGATGGCTATTCAAAATATTTCTGGATTTTTCTCTTAACCACTAAAGCTAACACTATTATGGTATTGAAAGATTTCTTAGCAATGGTTGCTAATCAGTTTAGAACTACAACAAGTGTCTCAGAACAGACAATGGTATTGAGTTCATGAATGATCAGATGACTTCTTTGCTGCAAAGTCTTGGAATTCTTCATCAAAGCTCTTGCGTGTACACACCCAAACAGAATAGAATAGTTGAGAGGAGACATAGATCAATTTTAGACATGGATAGAGCACTTAGGTTTCAGGCTTTTATAGTTTTTAGGGTGAATGTATGTCCACAGTAGTGTATCTGCTGAACATGTTACCTACTGTTCTTCTTTAAGGAAGGACTCCTTTTGAAGTATTATTTCAGAAAGTTCCCTCTATACAACATCTCAGAGTATTTGGAAGCTTATGATATGCTACCAAAGTGCAGAAAGTAGACAAATTTAGTCCTAGAGCCATTCCAGCAGTTCACATGGGCTACTCTTCTTCTCAAAAGTGCTATATTCTATATGATCTACATTCCAAGAATTTCTTTATTAGTAGAGATGTTGTGTTCGAAAAAAATATTTTCCTTTTAAGAATATGCAATCTGGGGTCTCTTATCTATTTCCTATCTTAGAGTTTGCAGGCTCATCACCTGCAGGCAATGTTGATCATCATTCATCCTCAGACTATACTCTCCCTGCCATTGTCACCTTGTCCCGGCTCTACTGGTGATGATCACTCAACATTTATACCTGCTGTGATATCTACTAAGCACTCATCTTCCCTTACAGAACTCAGGAGGTCTTTCAGGCCTTCTAAACCTCCTGTGTGGCTCACTGACTATGTTGTGCAGCCTAAGAAGTCTTCCTATCAGTATCCTATATCACATTATGTGTCTTATGATCAGCTTTCCTCAATATATTAGGCTTCTCTAGCTTCTTATTCTGCTATTGTTGAGCCTAGTTCTCTCGGAGAGGCAAGTTTTGATCCTAAATGGGTGGAGGCCATGCAAGCTGTAATCTCAGCTTTGGAGGAGAACAATACTTGGTCTATAGTAGACTTGCCTTAAGGGAAGGTTCCTATAGGGTGTAAATGGGTCTTTAAAGTCAAATATAAGTCCAATTGTGAGGTGGAAAGGTATAAGGCCAGATTAGTAGCCAAGGGCTACAGTCAACAAGAAGTTTTAGACAATAGAAACTTACTCACATGTAGCCACACTACTAAAAAATCTAGTTTTAGCGACGGATAAATTTTGTAGCTAAACAGAAAAATTCATCGCTAATCTCATTTAGCGACGGATCAGCGACAGATTATCAAGAAATTCTGCTAGCTACGGGCGATTTAGCAACGACGTTCGTAGCTAAATCCAATTTTTTTTGTAGTGCCAAAATGGTTACAGTAAGAGCTATTGTTGCTGTAGTTGCTGCCTCTAGTTGGTATATTTTTTAGATAGATATCCATAATGCATTTCTTCAGGGTGACCTGGTAGAGGAGGTCTACATGCAAGTTCCTGATGGCTTTTCAAGACAGGGGAAGTGTCAGAAAGTATGCAAGTTGCACAAGCCTTTGTATGGGCTGAAAGAAGCACCCACACAATGGAATCGCAAACTAACTGAAGCACTTCTAGCCATGGGGTTTGTGCAAAGTCACTATGACTACTCTCTATTTACTAAGAAGATAGGTGTTGAGCTGGTGCTTATTCTAGTATATGTGGATTACTTGTTGGTAACAGGCATCAGCCTACATTTTATCAAGCAGGTCAGAAAAGATTACAGGAAAAATTCAAAATGAAGGATCAGAGAGAGCTAAAGTACTTTCTTGGTATTGAATTCTCAAGATCTCAAAAGGATATCTTGATGTGCCAAAGAAAGAACCCTTAGAACTGGTGTCTGAACTTGGTGAAAACCAGCTTCTACGCCTCTTGAGTTTAATCATAAGCTCACATCTGTTGAGTTTGATCATGTGGTAAAGAACAATGTTTCTGAGGATATGGAACTTGAAGATAAAGGGAACTATCAAAGATTGGTGGGAAGGCTTCTGTACCTTACTATGACAAGGCCAGATATAACCTTTGTAGTACAGGTACTAAGCCAATATATGCATGCACCTAAAGTCTCTCACATGGATGCTGCAAGAATAGTAGTAAGATACATCAAGTCCACACCTGAACTTGGTCCGTTTATGCCCACTGGGAGCTGCAAATAACTTTTAGCTTATTGTGATTCTAATCGGGGGAGAATGTGTGGAGTCTAGAAGATTAGTCACTAAATATGTGGTGAAGTTTGGTGGAGCACTGATCTCCTGGGTGTCTAAGAAGCAGGAGACAGTATCTAGAAGCTCAATTGATGCAGAATTTAGGAGTATGACAGCCACAGTAGCTGAAATTGTGTGGTTGGTTGGACTCTTCAAAGAACTAGGAATTGATATCACTCTACTTATGCCCCTACATTGTGACAGTAAAGCAGCCATTCATTACTACGCACCCAATCTTCCATGAGAGGACTAAACATACAAATATTAATTGTCATTTTGTAAGGGAGAAGCTTGTGCAAGGATTAATTCAAACTCACCATGTTGGAACGATAGAACAAATTGCAGACATTTTGACAATGAAGAATGTGTTTCATCCCTCATTTTGAGGGGGAGTGTCGAGAGCTGTGGGTCCCGCCTATTTAATTGTAGTGTAGCTAGTAAGATAATTAGTTATAACTACTTAGTGGATTAGTAGTAGAATTAGTTAACTTTTATAAATATAGTACTTGCACAGATAAATGTAGTAGTTGTACATATCACATTTGCAGTAGTAGAGTTAGTTGTTAACTTTTCTCTTTCGTCTCATTTTCTTCTTCCTTCTCTCTTATGTATCCATAGCCAGAGCTCCTTAACATAGATAACGGCTTCAGAGTTGTAACAAAAAAAAGTTGGTAATTTCTCCCTCTATTAAATTGGTCTTGACAAAAATGAAAATATATATTAGGTGATTACACTGTGTCAGAATGATCTGAGCACTACCGGTTTACAAAAGGATATACTTCTCCTAACACCTTTTCACTAGCTTTCTTGATTGATGTAGTTTCGTTGTCGTATGGAGTTCTTCCAATGTTCCAACTAAATTGGACAAAGCTAACATCATTGTTAACTCACTCCTACTTTTAGATTGATTACAAGTTTTTTAATAGGTTCAGAATGGGAGTCCCCTTTAATATGTTACTCTATTAACAATTGTAGATTATGAAATATTTTATGAATCCATAAGTAATTATAAAAATTACTTCATTTCCATTCCTCCAATGAAATATGCGGCCCATTACTTATCTTTCAAGTGCGAAATGTTAAGGGCTTTTTTTTTACTTTTAAGCTATTTATATTCATATACAGTAATCAAAAAATATATAAAATTTATATATAAAAATAAAAAATACATATACATATACAAAAATTATATATTTTTTCTGTTACTATTTTAAGAGCCACGGTACAATGTCATTTTTCCAAATGTTAACGCCCTATCAGGAACAGTAACTTTAAGAGGAAATTCTTTCGGTTTTGGTTTCCAAGGAATAATTTTTTCTTTCAAGTATATATAGTCGAATTTGTACATATACTCTGCTAGTTGCTAGAGGACAAAAAGGTAAACCAAAAGGACAAAAATGTAACACAGGTAAAAATGGACTAAAAAGAAAATCTACTGATCAACAAAATTGATCACAACGGAAAGTAAGGCCCAGCTCCATTTCACATTCTCCGGCGGCGTCTAGCAAGTGAACAGCCTCACTCCGTTTCGTATCCTTCGGCTTACCGTGAGACGTCGCAAAAGGCGCAAAGCCTAAAGTCAATTCCAGTTCGATTTCGCCGTCTTCAGCTCGGTCATCAACTTGAGATACGGAAGCAGGTTCGACTGCAGCTGAATCTTCAGCTTCGGCCATCTCTGCGGACTGTAAACTCTCAATCTCCCTGCTTTCGCATTCCACATTTGGAGCCGCCATTGCCGCAGTTTCAGATTGGTGACTCAATGAAGAGTCATGGCTCGTGGACTTATTAACTTTTTCATGTGCAGATTCATCACCCGACCCGGAACAAACCGGGTTAGCTTTTGTCGCTTTTGTATTAGCAGCTGAGCGCTTGAATCGACATCGGGTCCTGACCCGGTGAAGATCATTTGACTTGATAGCGTTGTCATCTTTGTTAATATGCCTAATATCGTAAGGCAATTTCAAAGGAGGACCGTTGTTGTTTACAGCAACTTCAGAAGCTATAGGAGTAATTGGAGCTCCTCTAAGTACTGCTTCCACAGCATTTTGACAAAGCTGCCAATTTCCAGACCATAATAACCCTACGGATCCATATATTGGGTTCACTATTCTGCCACAAGCCTCGTATAGTAATGACCTAAATATAGCTGTAAACATAGAAAACAGAAAATTTAGTAAAGTTTAAACTATAAAGTATGTACTAATACGCATGCATGGACTTGAATAATTAATATAACTTGTTTTGAGAGTCAAGAACAGTTATTTACCAGGACGGAGATGATCAGGGCCAGCGTTGATAAGATTCATAAGGCCAGCACGGCCGTAAAACTTTGCGAGGAAAACAGTAGCGTTGGATTGAGACTCAGGACTCTTGATCCATTGAAGACATGGCCGTATACTACAACTTTCGCTGCAGCCTTTTCGAAGAACTCTACAACCATTGCAACTCATCCGCATTTTTTAGTTATTTTGGCTTAACTAAATAGATAGTATTTGTTTGACAAGAGAAGTATATAGTATAGAGAGAAGGGAGGATTTTTATGAATTAAAAATGAGAAGATGCATGAGACTTATATATGAACCCCTTTGGTTTTATTTTGTGGGATTACTAGAGGCGCAGTGGGTTTGTCTCGAGAGGAAGAATAGCAGTATATTTCTATTGAAAACCAGGTTTTCCTCATTCCTGGAATAGGGAGCTGCACCATCACCTTATTGTATATAAAAAATAAAGGTTCATCCTATATGATTTTAAAATAACACAACTGCAAAGCCGTAACACACTCTTGTTCCAACTACGTGCTTTTCACACCCCAATCACTATAGTCGATCTGACAATTTTATTGGTTGTTATTAACTTAGGTCCAAAAGATTCAATCTTTGTTTCTACAAATGGTCCACAAAAGCAGCTGCTTTTACTTTATGAACAGTAAAACAGAAGCTTGAAATGGCAAATGGAGAAGGCATCTGGTTCTGAAAAGAATAGACAGGTGGAGATGAAATAGGGAGCATTGGGGCTTGGTGCCATGCAAGTAGCAACAAAAAAATTGGAAGATGAAGCGCGTGGATAGCACATGAGAGTGTCAGAGTGCGGTCGAATCGCCACATATCGTGGAGAAACACGGGCCCACAAGCACCATTTTAGTGGCCCCCATCTTAAAGCGCTCCCGGTTTACGGGAAAGTCGTGTTCCACGAAGAAAACCGCTTATGGGTGGGAAAACCGGCTAATGGGTTGACGGTTTTGAATTTCGGTCTGTGGGCGGGGGGAGGAGACGGAACCCGTGGGCCACCGGTTTCATTGGAACCCAGTTACTCATGTTTATCCCATAATATAGGAGTAAATTAATTACTTATAAATTTTCCAAGGGTTTATTTAAATGACCGCAAATTAAGATTATTTAGATTTATTAATGAACTTTTTATTCTAGATTCTACCAGGAAATACTATAATGAATGTCATCCACGCGCCTATCTAATGGCAGGTAGAATTTTTTGAACTAAAATAGACAACGGCAATGAATTTTTTTAAGGATAATTTTGAAAACAAACACTTGTAATTTTTGTAATACTGTTTATACGTAAATATTAACTTCATGACCTTTGGGTCAATGAAATCACAAGTAAAAAAGAAAAGCGAACATATTTGATCCAACTATCATACTACTTCAATATTAAGAAAGAGGAAGTTGGTCTTATTTTTCCAAGAAAAATAGCATCTATCAAACTACTACTTTTCCGTTCCAGTTTATGTGAACCTGTTTGACTGGTATGGAGTTTAAGAAAAAATAAAGACTTTTTAAATTTGTGGTCCTAAATAATCAAAATAGGGTCCAGAATATTTGTGTGGTTATAAAAACTTCTTATTAAGGGTAGAATTAAAATTTTAAGCTAAATTGTTTCCAAATTTAAAAAGGGGTCATTCTTTTTGAAACGCATCAAAAAAGAAATAGATTCAAATAAACTGAAATGGAGGGAGTACGATATTTTAAGAAAAAGTTATCCGACAGATGTCATAGCAATATTTACAATTCAATTTGGGAAAATTCCTCCAAGAAATAACATGTAAAAGAGACAACAAAAATCTAGCTAAACTATCGCAACTATATTCCATATTTTAAATACGTAAAATATTTATATTATCAACTTGTTTAAGAAGTCGGACGGTCTAATTTGACATAATATTGCGTTTGTTAAGTGTTAACAATGTTTTATAAAAGAAGAAAGGAAGTTCATGATTTGGACGTGAAATCCACGAGGAAAGAAGCAAGTGGTGGAACCTTAATTGGCAATGTTTAAATTGCAGCAATTATACACAGTAATATTTTAAAGAGTGGGCGGCCACTGGGAATTTGGAGAACAAGACTTGTAACTCCATCACATGCAATTCTCTATTTCCCTTCTCGACTTTGGATTGATTGAATGGTTTGGCCTTAATTTTAAAATATGATCTGCAACAAGTTTTTGACCAAGTAACATGGTAAGTACGTCTTTTATTTTTAAAAGGAGATTTTAGGTTTGAGCCTCAAGTATGAAGTTATATTTATTAAAAAAATTATATTTTAATTCGAATTTATTCAGATTCCAATGCGGATATTTAATACAAAAAAATAAGTACAAGTTTTTGACCCGCATGGCTTCCCAAAGGTCGATTACTTCGCCCTAATTGGCAACTATGGAAATATAAGTACCTTTTTGTTTAAAGGGCACTCCTCTCCCAATGTGGTTTTTGTACACTTTGTCTCAATAGAATATATGCTAGTACTTCTTAGACTCAATCTAATGAAGGTGGCTACTAGATTTATTGGCCCGCGTTACTTATTTAGGGAAATGTTGACTTAGTTTATGCGTGAAACCTACCAAGTTGGTCGGCTGTCTCACCACTTGTAATGCACCTGTACAACATGGGTGACCAAGTATACTTGTGCTTATTTATTAACAATCACTTTTTTTTTTTAATTTACAACTCATCTTCAAAAACTTTTAAAATTTATCCTAATAAATTTCTATTCCATAAAACATTCGTAATCGTAACAAAAAGGTTTTTTAACGACTAGTCAATGAAATAAATAACCAAATAGTATTTTGTCACGACCCTAAACCCGGACCCGGTCGTGATGGCGCCTCTCGTGAAGATAAGGCCTGCCGACACACTTCTAATTCACTTTAAACAATTTAAAATAATAAACGCTAAGTCTTTAACAAAAATAAAATCCCAAAATATCAGCGAACAGTATAATTTGCGGAATTAAAAACCAACACAGCCCGACATCGGGGTGTCACCAGTCATGAGCATCTAAAACCATACTACAAGTCTGAAAGTCTACTCCACTACTACCTAACTGAATCAGAAAGGAAATAAGATAGAGGGAGATTGCACTGGGCTGCGAATCGCCAAACAGCTACCTAGTAAATCTCCGAAGACCTGCTGGAACTATCAACCCTCAGTAGCAGGACCTGTAGCGCCCGAATCTGCACACAGGGGTGCATGGAGTAAAGTGAGTACTCCAACTCAGTGAGTAATAAAAATAAATGAAGACTGAGTGATAGGAAATCATGAAAAGTACATCAACATGCTGTATAGAAGCAATACAAAACCAGTAAGAAAGTAGTGAAGCTGTGAAATCTCTTAAGCACCTTAGCTCAGTTTAAAACTTCTTCAAAAATGGCTTTTCAACAGTTAAGCAATTGAATGCAAAGCAATTAGAACAGATAAGCATAGAAGATCCGCCCCTCGGGCACAATTACACAATTAAACAGGTAAATGACAGGTAAATAAGAAAGATAACCACATAAAGGTTTGCCCCTCGGGCACAATGTCAACAAATCCGCCCCTCGGGCAATATCTCAGAACAATACCAGCCCCTCGAGCTATATCTCAGAACCATACCAGCCCCTCGGGCTATATCTCACATCACAATGGGTACCCGCGCTCACTGGGGGTGTGCAGACTCCTGGAGGGGCCCCTTACGGCCCAAGCGCAATATCATTCCATCTCGTAGCATCATAAACATGCTCTCGGCCTCATATCAATATCAAGCCACCTCGTGGCGCATAATCTCAGGCCCTCGGCCTCATTATCATAATCAGTATATCACCGCTGCGGCGTGCAGCCCGACCCAAAAGTATCCTCACAAAACAGGCCCTCGGCCTTACTCAGTCAGAATCTCATAAGCCCCTCGGGCATCAGTAAAATATAAAGCTTAGCTCAAATATCTTTGAAAATATCAATTAATGTGTTTAAAACAGAATAACATAGCTGAGTTTTTTAAAATAGTGGAAATATAGCATGACTGAGCACAAGTATGAAATCAAACAGTGAGGAAAATATCATTAACAATCCCCTAAGGGTTCAAACAGTTGGCACGAAGCCCAAATATGGCATTTAGCCCAAAGTATAATAATATCAAACAATTAGCTGCCAATTATACAGAAAAATAGTCATTCGGGATGGACTAAGTCACAATCCCCAACGTTGCATGATCACACGCTCGTCATCTAGCGTGTGTTTCACCTCAATATAGCACGACGCTGTGTAGCCCGAGGTTTCATACCCTCAGAACAGCATTTAAAATCATTACTCAACTCAATCCCACCCGAAATCTAGCTTGCAATGCCTTTGCCCCTCGAATAGGCCTCCAAATGCTCCAAATCTAACATAAATCAGTATATTATCATCAACATACGCTAAAGGAACGAAGCCCAAGCGAAAATTATCAAATTACATCAAAAATCCCGAAATTGGCCAAACCCGGCCCCGGACCCACATCTCGGAATCCGACGAAACTCACAAAATCCGATAACTCATTCAACCACGAGTCCAACCATACCAAAATTACTAAATTCCGATAAAAATTCGGCCTCCAAATCTTCAAATCTTATTTTCAAATCCCTAGGTCCAAATCCCCAATTTACACCTCAAAAACATGTAATCTAGTCGGATTATTCAATGATAATTCAATATTATGGAGTAGAAATGATCACAAGTGACTTACCTCAAGATTTCCCATGATTTCTTGCTCAAAAATCGCCCTAAGCCGTGTTCTTTCACCAAATAAACGTGAAAATGAGCAAAAAAACCAGAACAGCATTAATAACCCGATTCTGGTCGCTAAAAGCCCCACTCTATCGCTAAAAGTGCCAAATTTGGTCGCTAAAGGTGCGCACCAGATCCTGCTGCACCAGCAATATTTATTTTCACTAAAAAGGCTCTAACTCCACCATACGAACTCGGAATTCGATGATTCTTGTTCCTATGAGTCACAAATAATAATACGAACATAGTCCTTCAATCGAAACTCAATTCGGAGCTCATTTGCTCAGTGCGATACCCATTTCGCTCGTTAAGCAATTAACTCATGTTTCGCGTCAAAAACCCAATCGCGACTTGATGAAATTAGACCAAACTTTCCAGATCACTCCTATAATTCATTATCAAAATTCCACAAGTCTCGAAATCAAATTTCGATCTCTAGAATTAAAAATGGACTTTTGGATCATTACATGCTTATGCTCAAAACGGCAAAATCTTCCAAAAACTCTTCCAAAACTTGTCCAAGCCTCATGGGACCCCGACCAAACATGCTAACACACCCCATGACATCATTCAAACTTGTTCCAGCCTTCAGAATGCTCAAAACAACATCAAAACATCGAATCACCCTCGGATTCAAGCCTAAGAATTCCAAAACTTCTGAATTCCGAATTCGATCAAAAAGTCAATCAAACCTCGTCCGAATGACCTGAAATTTTGCACACACGTCACAAATGACACATAGGACCTACTCCAATTTCCGGAATTCCATTCCGACCCCTATATCAAAATCTCATCTATCAACCGGAAAACGCCAAAATTCCAATTTCGCCAATTCAAGCCTAAATCTACTCTGGACCTCCGAAACACATTCCGATCACGCTCCTAAGTCCCAAATCACCTAACGGAGCTAACCAAATCATAAAAATTCCAATCCGAGATCATATTCTAACCTTTCAAATTTTTAAGATTCAAACTGAGAACTATTCTTTCAAATTCACTCCGATCATCCTGAAAACCAAAACCGACGATTTAAATAAGTCATAATACATCACACGGGGCTAGTCATGCCCGAGAACTGGCGAGCGAAGTGCAAAAGCTCAAAACGACCGGTCGGGTCGTTACATCCTCCCCCACTTAAACATACGTTCATCCTCGAACGTGCCCAGAGTTGTTTCGAAGACCATCAAATCGTTGTGTAACCATACCATGCACATAACCGGGGTGATTCCACGTCACCCTATCTCATATAGGTCCGATAACACAATGTAACTGAAATTTCGCAATCCAACCTAGCCCATAAACCTTAGAACCACATTTCCACTTCTGAAATCATCTACAAGATTAAAATTTCACATTTATACTCTGGATAAGCCCAAACAAGCTGTAATAACCCATACCTACAACCTCAGGTGCAATTACATGACATACCACATAACTCAAATACTTGTAGCGATAACTTCTAATCACAGTAGTTGCTCAAAACATCTGAATTTCGATAATAAACCTTTTATCAAATAAAACCTCATTACAACACTTCTGTATACTGCCAATGATAAATGAAACACATAGGAAGTCATAACCACTCCTCAGGTCAACCATTCGTAAAGCCACTTCTCCTTTAGCAAGGACCATAGCAAATTTCTGAGCCGAACATCAATATTATCCCTCCAATACGCTGAAACTGAATCCGTTTGTATTCATTCCAGATCCCAACAATCTCATCTAATTCCAACACAACTACTCTGGTGACATGACACACCAATACAATCTAAAGCCATAACTAGTGCAATCCGCGCACTAATAAGCAACAATCTGAACGTACTCAAATCATGAAAATGACTCAAATGAGAGAGCTGTACCACAAGCTCACCAGTACCACCACACCAAATGTTGCGAGCCCGTCGCACCTCGTAGAAACAGAACACATAAATCTAGCCCGAAGGATCATACCTCCACATAACTTCGCTGAAATGCGCGACCCTATCCAAACACTGGTCCGCATGAAACACCTCAAGTCACCATGCCCAAAATCATCAACCAAGCCAATTTGATGCCTAGCACCCAAAATTAAATCACCATAACCATGGAGAAGCAAATGACGCAATGCCACACCAGTCCGAAGGAACATATCCAATGTGCAACAAATCATGCAACACCCTAATACCCGTCTCATTCAAATCCAGCTATAAAGCCCAACTGAAACCGCACCATTTGTGCATGTAACCACCAAATCTCAACTCCTCGTAACATAGGAGAGTAACTCATAGATCACGAATAAGCTCAACAACAATCGAATGGCACATCTCTCAACAATAGCAGTTCGGAGTAAACAAATCTGACCAGGTGCAGAACACACATCCATGTTTGACCTACCAATGAATCCCAAATCAACTCTGGTCACCCACAATAGATAATTAACTCTTTGAAGGTTCACAATGACTGAATCATAGCACATACTACCCTCTGACCAATCTTTAGCTATTTTCTCACAGTCCACAACCACAAAGCCATCTAATCACGAAAACTCTCAGTCTCCCAATCCATAAAGCACAAGAATCACCATATCTGATCCCAGCTACACTGCCCGAACATCTAACACACATCCGATACTCGATCATTCCATGAGGGATACTCCTATAATTCTTCTGTGCTACCAAGCCAACTTGAATATCGGCAGTCGATCCAATAAGAGAGTGCCACAATACTAATGAAGTATCCTTAATTCAAACACATTGCCCTTTTTCTGAAGTTTATACCCTTATCAAGACACACCATTTAGTAATATCATTTACCTAGTCATCTGAAACTGCCATGCGGTCTAAGAATTTATGACCAACCTTTCAGAACTGAACTGTGACCTTACCCATGCCAATCTCAACCCTACACAACATACCACATATACCATGCCATCCTATGATAAATATGAGAACTTCATACTCCCTTCCGAGCCACAATCAAATATATACTCAACTAGTCAAGAACATTCCATTTGATCCCATCTAGGAGAAAATCACTATACATCCCATGCTCCTCATGCCAGCAGAAATTATACATCTCTAACCATGGTAGAAATTATCAAGAACTCTACGAATCCCCTTTTGCACAAAACCGAACCATCAGAACTGACTCCTTCTAACTCAACCAAGCTACACAAGCAATCAAAACCTAAAAGTATTGCCACGAAACACCTGTGGAAACCCAACCCACCGCTTCATAAGCACTCAAGAACCAATCATATCCATTACCATGCCAATCCGGCCTACTACCAAGCTATCCCATCTATCCGAGTTTCCTTTTGATTTATCTTCAACTTGATACTCTTTCTTGATATAACACCACAATTCCTCAACCCAGACTCACCATATGAGACCCAAGCATGAAACCACACCGTCTAAGGCTCATAAGCCGCTGAATACTCTCTTAAATATTCCCAAAAGCGCCACCTTAAAAATACCTACCCTGAAGGGACTTCCTACGAATCCAAAGCCATTACCTTTACCTTCCTGATACTGATATATAAAATCCCATAATGATATAGAGATACCACGAGTCTTGACACCCTCCAATGCAAACCTCAGTTTCTAGCCAAATATACAACTTGAAAATCTCCAATTGTTACATGTAAATATCTTGAACCCATTAGAACCACTCTCGAGAGTCATCCACTCTACTAAGTTAGACTGATCAAATGAACCGAACAACCTGTGCCTCATTAGCACTCCGACACCGCAGAATGTAACCTCATTCCAATACAACCAAGCAACTTCCTGCCCTATGCACCGAGCGTCCTTTACCAACGACAACTCAAGACATTCCGTGATTCTCACACACCTATGAAGCATACTATAACCTTTGTCATGAACTTTCCTTTCTCGAGCCATCTGCGATCTCAATCTCCGTAGGCCATAACTGATTCACCCGTATGCCTCAACTGGAACCAACATAGCACATAGTCGTGCAGTCAACTAATCGATAGCAGACTCCCCCACTTGGCTCGAAGCCATAGATCAAACACACACGATAACTCATAATGCTTATACTCTATTACTGTCATAATACCATAGTGAGATTAAACTCAATCCTTCATAAACTCGTGAAACACCGACCATCTAGTACTTTAAATCTTCTGCAAATCTCGCATTCACTCTTGCAATAGTTAAACCCACTCTCTTAAGCAACCCAAATTAAATTGCAACACATATCTTTCACTGGTAATGGAGATCTTCCAACAAACAGCATAAGGATCACACAAACTTTAGAACACTCCGCAGGAGATAACCCACCAGCTTCGCCTCCAACTAACATCTCTTTATACCCTTCCACCGTCTTAGACATTACGCAGTCACTTAATCTTACGGAGTCTGAGCTCATACCGCAACGTAAAATTTAATTCACTCCCAATTAGGACACATGAAAAGATTCTTCACACACCCATAACTCGGGGCTATACCTCAAATCAGAATGGAAATCAAGCACCTAATAGTTCTTCTATCCTCCAGCGGACCCTTATTGTCACTTCCAAATCATATGATTACATCTCGCAGTCATAACATACTCATCGCATAGCCATCCGGCCATCACTTCTACTAACAGGGACACTACCGAACATATAAGTTCAAAAAACGTGTTCACACAATCAGCACCTCAGTGCTCAAGCTATAGGCAAAAATCCGGCCTCGAGTCCTCCAGACTGGCCCAACATCAACACACAGAGATCACATCTCTCCCCTCAAATCAGGGAATCACAAGCCATCGATGCACATCTGATACTGAGCGTTCGTTCGCGCATACGAATGCGTGGAAGGAATTCGAAGAGTTATATTTCAAGCTGAATCAAGGACGCAAGATAAGAGTTCAAGAATGTGAAGTTTTTCCTAATGGTTTTGCAGCCTCTCGAGGATAAATACAGACGTCTCCGTACCGATCTGCGAGACTCTACTAAACCTGCTCATGACTCGTGAGACCAATGTAACCTAGGCTCTGATACCAACTTGTCACGACCCTAAACCCGGACCCGGTCGTGATGGCACCTCTCGTGAAGACAAGGCCAGCCGACACACTTTCAATTCACTTTAAGCAATTTAAAATAATAAATACTAAGTCTTTAACAAAAATAAAATCCCAAAATATCAGTGAACAGTATAATTTGCGGAATTAAAAACCAACACAGCCCGACATCGGGGTGTCACCAGTCATGAGCATCTAAAACCATACTACAAGTCTGAAAGCCTACTCTACTACTACCTAACTGAATCAGAAAGGAAATAAGATAGAGGGAGATTGCACTGGGATGCGAATCGCAAGCAGCTACCTAGTAAATCTCCGAAGACCTGCTGGAACTATCAACCCTCGGTAGCAAGACCTGTAGCGCCCGAATCTGCACACAGGGGTGCAGGGAGTAAAGTGAGTACTCCAACTCATTGAGTAATAAAAATAAATGAAGACTGAGTGATAGGAAATCACGAAAAGTACATCAACATGCTGTATAGAAGCAGTACAAAACCAGTAAGAAAGCAGTGAAGCTGTGAAATCTCTTAAGCACCTTAGCTCAGTTTCAAACTTCTTCAAAAATGGCTTTTCAACAGTTAAGCAATTGAATGCAAAGCAATTAGAACAGATAAGCATAGAAGATCCGCCCCTCAGGCACAATTACACAATTAAACAGGTAAATAAGAAAGATAACCACATAAAGGTTCGCCCCTCGGGCACAATGTCAACAAATCCGCCCCTCGGGCTATATCTCAGAACAATACCAGCCCCTTGAGCTATATCTCAAAACCATACCATCCCCTCGGGCTATATCTCACATCACAATGGGTACCCGCGCTCACTTGGGGTGTGCAGACTCCTGGAGGGGCCCCTTATGGCCCAAGCGCAATATCAAGCCATCTCGTAGTATCATAAAGGCTCTCGGCCTCATATCAATATCAAGCCACCTCGTGGCGCATAATCTCAGTCCCTCGGCCTCATTATCATAATCAGTATATCACTGCTGCGGCGTGCAACCCGACCCAAAAGTATCCTCACAAAACAGGCCCTCGGCCTTACTCAGTCAGAATCTCATAAGCCCCTCGGGCATCAGTAAAATATGAAGCTCAGCTCAAATACCTTTAAAAATATCAATTAATGTGTTTAAAACAGAATAACATAGCTGAGTTTTTTAAAATAGTGGAAATATAGCATGACTGAGCACAAGTATGAGATCAAACAGTGAGAAAAATATCATTAACAATCCCCTAAGGGTTCAAACAGTTGGCACGAAGCCCAAATATAGCATTTAGCCCAAAGTATAATAATATCAAACAATTAGCTGCCAATTATACAGAAAAATAGCCATTCGGGATGGACTAAGTCACAATCCCCAACGGTGCACGACCCCACGCTCGTCATCTAGCGTGTGTTTCACCTCAATATAGCACGACGCTGTGCAACTCGGGGTTTCAGACCTTCAGAACATCATTTAAAATCATTACTCACCTCAATTCGACCCGAAATCTAGCTTGCAATGCCTTTGCCGCTCGAATAGGCCTCCAAATACTCCAAATATAACCAAAATCAGTATATTATCATCAACATACGCTAAAGGAACGAAGCCCAAGCGAAAATTATCAAATTACATCAAAAATTCCGAAATTGGCCAAACCCGGCCCCGGGCCCACATCTCGGAATCCGACGGAACTCACAAAATCCGACAACCCATTCAATCACCAGTCCAACCATACCAAAATTACTAAATTCCGATAACAATTCGGCCTCCAAATCTTCAAATCTTATTTTCAAATCCCTAGGTCCAAATCCCCAATTTACACCTCAAAAACATGTAATCTAGTCGGATTATTCAATGATAATTCAATATTATGGAGTAGAAATGATCACAAGTGACTTACCTCAAGATTTTCCATGATTTCTTGTTCAAAAATCGCCCCAAGCCGTGTTCTTTCACCAAAAAAACGTGAAAATGAGCAAAAAAACCAGAACAACATTAATAACCCGATTCTGGTCACTAAAAGCCCCATTCCCATCGCTAAAAGTGCCAAATCTGGTCGCTAAAGGTGCGCACCAGATCCTGCTGCACCGGCAATATGTATTTTCACTAAAAAGGCTCTAACTATACGAACTCGGAATTCGATGATTCTTGTTCCTATGAGTCATAAATAATAATGCGAACATAGTCCTTCAATCGAAACTCAATTCGGAGCTCATTTTCTCAGTGTGATACCCATTTCGCTCGTTAAAAATTAACTCATGTTTCGCGTCGAAAACCCAATCGCGACTTGATGAAATTAGACCAAACTTTCCAGATCACTCCTATAATTCATTATCAAAATTCAGGAATTTTCGAAATCAATTTCGATCTCTAGAACTAAAAATGGACCTTTGGATCATTACATGCTTATGCTCAAAACGGCAAAATCTTCCAAAAACTCTTCCAAAACTTGTCCGAGCCTCATGGGACCCAGACCAAACATGCTAACATACCCCATGACATCATTCAAACTTGTTCCAGACTTCGGAACGCTCAAAACAACATCAAAACATCGAATCACCCTCGGATTCAAGCCTAAGAATTCCAAAACTTCCGAATTCCGAATTCGATCAAAAAGTCTATCAAACCTCGTCCGAATGAGCTGAAATTTTGCACACACGTCACAAATGACACAAAGGACCTACTCCAATTTCCGGAATTCCATTCCGACCCCTATATCAAAATCTCACCTATTAACCGGTAAAATACCAAAATTCCAATTTCGCCAATTCAAGCCTAAATCTACTCTGGACCTCCGAAACACATTCCGATCACGCTCCTAAGTCCCAAATCACCTAACGGAGCTAACCAAATCATAAAAATTCCAATCCGAGATCATATTCTAACAAGTCAAAACTTGGTCAAACCTTTCAAATTTTTAAGATTCAAACTGAGAAGTATTCTTCCAAATTCATTCCGATCATCCTGAAAACCAAAACCGACGATTTAAATAAGTCATAATACATCACACGGGGCTAGTCATGCCCGAGAACTGACGAGCGAAGTGCAAAAGCTCAAAACGACCGATCGGGTCGTTACATATTTCGAAGACGAGTTTCGAAAAATAAGAAGAAAAGAAAGTACACGGACAAACGGGTCCTTATAATCACATACTGTGCTAATTTATTCAAGTTTTACCACCTTACTATCCTACTATCTAAAAAGAGGGCTTCTCTTTAAATACGAATTGTCAATCTAGCGATTAGCAAATTCGTAAAAGTTGGGTTTTAAGTACTTTTTAGGATAGGAATTCAGCTCTTCAATCGCTTTAATGGTTTATTGTCTCAATCACACCACTATATATAACTAAGAGGCCATAGGAAAAAATTTACTCGCATCAAACTACCTATATAATTTTATCACGATTAGCGATAAAAGTGAAGGAAGAATATGCTAATGCGTTAAGGAATATACATTAACTAATTAATGATGATAATTTATTTATAAACAACTTTATTTATTGAGTTGATGCAAACACGCTGAGTGAGTGAATCTTTTTCTGCGTCTATTCGCTAGAAAGATATATTTATCAGAGATAGGACGAATAGAAAGAAAAAGAAAAGAAAAAGAAAAGAAAAAACAAAAGGACCAGCTCTTGCTCAGGTTTGGTTGTTTTATTTCTACTCATGGGTTTCCACATCAAAATGGCAGTGGGATTTTAACTTTTTTTCTTAAAAAATAAAATAAATTAATGTCCATATATTATGTGTGTGCCCTTAGACAAATTCAATATCTTAATTTAGTTGGTTGTTATGAATTATTGTGCTGGTATACTTTTTTATTTTATTTTTTATGTGACTTTTAATTAGTGTGAGTAAACACATTAAAAATTCCTAAGATGTTGAAAATAGTGAACGCGATTTGTACTTGCTGTTCAAAGAATACACCGCGTCTGTTTGTGCCCATAGAATGTAATTTAATTAGTTGCCAACAGTTTCATCAACCATCAAAGTATTGATAATTTAATCTAGAAACAACCAGAAACTTGGAATCTTTAGAATGCCAAATTGCAATTAATTAAGTATCAGTATGACCATGTCCATATTTGTCTCTAAATACGCAAATAAATAATGATTAATTGGCCACTAGTAGAGTTTAGACTTTACCTAACTTTAAAAGCAGCGCACTTTGATTAGTGAAAGTGGTAATTAAAAGGAAATAGGAACACAAGTTGGGAACCAAGGAAGATGCCATAATACTTTTGTTAATCAACTTGGGATTATTTAATTTGGCAATAGAGTTAAACAAAGAAACGGATTTTGATAATGACAGGATCTTTTGAACAACTTCGAGTAGACACCCACGGAATTTATGTTATTGATATGCTTATTAAATCAAGAAATATTACAAGAGGTATGTTTAACAAATTGAATAGGCTTAAAGTGTTATTTTATTAATGTCTATAAACTAAGTATTGTTTACATGCTCATACTTCATAACGACAATTTCACATCCATATCAATTAGATTGCATAAATAATGCCAATTAAATCTATTTATTGACAAAGAATTTGAATTGACTGAGCTGTTATAGAGATGTTATTGTCGAATTCACTAATAATCTCAACTGAAGTCAAGCAATAGGAAGATCCTAAATATTACTGGAGGTCATATAACTAATAGGAAGGTCCTATAATACTTTAAAATTGGAGTGAGAAAGTTATCATGGGAAAAGACTCAACTATGTTAACATCAATTTAAGATGATAGCATATACAACAAATAATATTTAATAGATAGAGACCGTTGTAAATGCTTGAGTTTTAAAGAAGAAGATAAGGAATTGAGTTGAAGTAATTATCCATAGCAAATGATATGAAGTAAACTAAATATTTGTGGATCATATGCATGCTATTAGGACAAAAGACCTACTTATCGCTATGAAGTTGAGGTGCTGGAGGTCAAAAGTCTAATCCACTTTCATGTAAGCTAGCGTATAGACATAGATTTGGTTGAAGCTTTAAAAAAAATAAAGTTGTATTAAAAAATAATTTTTAGAAGTTGAAGTTGTGTTTAAACATATATTTTATTCGAAAAAAATCAAATATTTTCACCCAAAAACTGATCAAATTCTAGGAACAAATAATATTTTTAATTTTTTTTAAAAATAAATCAGCCAAAATCTATGTCCAAACGAATTCTACTAAAAACAATTCACTTTCTAGTTATGTTGGGGGAATCAATTAAGTCATAATTGTATTGATTTCATATTAGCTCTATGTTTGCACTCTATATGTTTGTTTCCTCCCTCATGAAAAATTGCTACTTAATTGGGTCATTACACAATGAAACTCAATAAATCTTTGTGATTTGGTCATTTAGTCAAAATTTAGAAATAAAAAACTTGTTGATAGAAAGTACTTTTATCCCGCTTAATATACTTAGTAGTCACTTATACGACGTGAATTTAAATTGCTCGAACTAATTACACCAAAAAAGAATAATAATATCATCACAAGCAAATCCTGACTCGTGAAATATAACTCGCCTTCGTTCTTCGAACTTAACCGTCCATCTGTCACCTTTTATATATTAGCTACTAGTTAATTAAACTCTCGCTTCGCGCGGTTAAATATTTCTTTTCGTAATTCAATTAATATAAAAGTATAAAAACTTTACAGTACGAAAAATAAAACAACAAATATATAATGTGAGGACAGACTACCAAATAAAGCAAAATATTATGCATACTACAATTGTTTCAAAGAGAAATTAAAGCAAAAAAATCCAAATAAATAGAGCATTAATAAAATGTCACGACCCCAAACCACCCAGTTGTGATGACGCCTATCATAGTACTAGGCCAGCCGATTCGACATTTACAACATAAAAGGATCTTTTTCTTAATTCATTTACTAGTCAGATATTATCACAAATCTTTCATTTAAACATATCAAAACAAGCGGAAAATATGCGAAAACATCAAACACTGCCCGATCTCGGTGTCACTAGTCATGAGCCACTAAAATACAATCTGATACTGTCTACTCAATACAAGATGAGTTTGATAAAACAAATACTAAAAGATAGGAAGGAGAAAGGCAGGGCTGCGGACGCCATGCAGCTACCTTGCTAACTTCGGAAATGCTCTGAAAGAAAGAAACAGCTCTTACTCGGATGCTCTGGCACCTGGATCTGCACACAAGGTGCAGGGAGTAACGTGAGTACGCCAATTCAGTAAGTAATAATTATAATAAAGGCTGAGTGCAGTGATGAGCATTTAAAATCATATACATATCATAACATAAAAACCTCAGTGGGAATAACAAGATCAAATCAGTAATTAAATTCTGAACATCTAGTAAAAACTCCAGTTTCAATGAAAGTCGTTAAAACATTTGTTCAACATTTTCAATAGAGGCTCAGTATAAAGAAGAGTGAAAACAGTATTTTCGTAAAACAAGCCCCTCGGGCAAAGTATCACTCATATATATAGCCTCTCGGGCACTCGTGACTCAACTCTCATCAATCAGCACTCACATTCAGCACTCACCCTCAATAGATATCTTATAATAACCGCTGCGGCGTGCAGCCCGATCCATAAATATAAAGTCGACTGCGCTCACTAGGGGTGTGCATACTCCGGAGGGGCTCCTACAGCCCAAGCGCTATATCGCTGCGGCGTGCAGCCCG
The DNA here is from genome assembly GCF_001879085.1 of Nicotiana attenuata. NCBI lineage: Eukaryota > Viridiplantae > Streptophyta > Magnoliopsida > Solanales > Solanaceae > Nicotiana > Nicotiana attenuata. Next base: position 73,515 of record NW_017673977.1, read on the forward strand.
ATGCATCATATCGTTGTGGCGTTCATATATATATATATATATAACGTTGCGGCGTGCAGCCCGATCCATAAATATCCTCACAACCGGCCCTCGGCCTCACTCACTCATCAGCCTCGCAAGCCACTCGAGCATCTCAGTGCAAACTCAGGGAACTCAGCCCAAAATACTTTCATAAATATTAAAATAGAGTGATGAACAAGATTAAACAGTAAACATGTATAAACCATGACTGAGGATAAAGTTTTCTATCAAAAATAATGTGAGGATAATCGTAAAATGCCCCTGAGGGTCCAAACAGTATGGCACAAGGCCCCAAACATGGCATTCAGCCCAAGTTAACAGAATTATTTCTAAAACACGTAGATATCATATAGGGTTTATCAAAATATGCAACTCTACAGTTGCCACGGGATGGACCAAGTCACAATCCCTACGGGTGCACGCCCACACGCCCGTCACCTAGCATGTGCGTCACCCCATTTTTCAAAATATTACGAAATTTCGGGGTTTCATACCCTCAGGTCTAGATTTACAATCGTTACTTACCTCGAACCGGACGAAAATCTACTCCGCAATGCCCTTGTCTCTCGACTTGACCACAAATCACCCCGAATCTATCCAAAATCAGAATCATATCATCAATACATGCCAAAGGAACAAAGCCCACGCGAAAATTATCAAATTAAATTAAAATTCCCGAAATTGGCCAAATCCGGCCTCCGGGCCCACATTTCGGAATCCGATAAAAATCAAAACACTAGAATCCTTATCCTCTCACGAGTCTATACATACCAAAATCATTAATATCGGACCTCAAATGGCCCCTCAAATCCCCAATTTAAACTCTCCAATTTCAAGCCCTATTCTCCCAATTTTTTCCCTAATTTTCCCACTAATATCATGATTAAACAATGAAATAATCGCCATAAATACAAAATACAAGGCCCAAGTAGCTTACCTCACTGAAAACACTTGATTCCCTCTTGAAATCACAGCCCCCAAGCTCCAACTCGTCCAAAAATGGTGAAGAAATGGCAGAAATTCGCGAAGATGGCCTTTTATACTTTCTGCTCAGCGATTTTCGCATCTGCGGTCCATTACCCGCTCCTGCGGGACCGCTTCTGCTGTCAAACCAACCGCATCTGCGGTTTTCACTTATCCGGCCATAGCCGCATCTGCGGCCTAATACTCGCACATGCGGTCACGCAGGTGCGCTCCTCCTCTCGCATCTGCGGATTTGCCTCAGCTCTCAACTCTCCGCATCTGCGGCCTCCCTCTTGCACCTTCGACCTCGCACCTGAGGTCCCCGATCCGCAGGTGCAGATATGACAACAACAACAACAACAACAACAACAACAACAACAACCCAGTAAAATCACACTAGTGGGGTCTAGGGAGGGTAGTGTGTACGCAGGCCTTACCCCTACCCCGAAGGAGTAGAGAGGCTGTTTCCGAAAGACCCTCGGCTCAAGAGAATAAAAAGACAAAAGGAGACAATATTAGTTTCACTACAGATATCATAGGAAAAAATAGGAACATAAAATGCAGAAGAAAAATGCAAAGCAAAAACGATGGCTAGTAAATGGGTCCTGCACCGAAAAAAGAAAACAGTAAGACACGATATTGCTACTAGCTATCTTAGACAAAAACCCTACCAAACTTGGCTAACAAAGGTACAAAGTAAGGCAAGACTCAACTACTAGACTAGGCTTACAGGTGCGGATATGACAGAAGCAGCAAAATCTGCTGCATTAACTAAATGCCAAACTTTCCGTCAACCATCCAAATTCAACCCGAGGCCCTCGAGATCTCAACCTAACATACCAACAAGTCACATATCATCATTTAAACTTATACCAACCTTCGGAATACTCAGAACAACATCGAAATACCAAATCACCCTTGGATTCAAGCCTAAGGATTTCCAAACTTCCGAATTCCGCAAATGATGCAAAAGCCCATCAAACCTCATCGGAATGACCTGAAATTTTGCACACGCCTCACAAATGACACAACGGACCTACTTTAATTTTCGGAATTCCATTCCAACCCCGATATCAAGATTTCCACTGCCGACCGGAAAACGCCAAATTTCCAATTTCGCCAATTCAAGCCTAAATCTAGCACGGACCTCCAAATTACATTCCGAACACGCTCCTAAGTCCAAAATCACCTAACGAAGCTATCCGAATCATCAGAATTCACATCCGAGACCTTCTATACATAAGTCAACATCCGGTTGACTTCTCCAACTTAAGCTCCTAAATTAGTGACTAGGGGTGGCAAAATGGTTAAAAGAAAATAGTTAACCACCCATATTATCCACTAAAAAATGGGTTGGATAATGAACCTTTTAAAAATGGACCAAATATGGATAAGAACCATATTATCCATTTAAAAAATGAATAACTAATGGGTAACCAATGGATAACCAATGGGTCTAACTTATATATTTGTAAAGCCTCAAATTGGGGGTTCCTAGAGTTAGGGAGACTAAGAATTCTCCCAAAAGTAATCAAATGCAAGAATTCATGGATAATATGGTTACCCATATTATCCGCCGGTTAACTCATTTTTTATCCGTATTAAATATGGGTCGGGTCGGATAATTTATCTGTTTTTTCATTACCCGTTTTTGGCCCAAACCATATCCGACCCGATCCGCCCGTTTGCCACTCCTATTAGAGAGTAAGTGTCTCATTTCACTCCAAGACCACTCCGAACACAGAACAACCAACACGATATGATGAAATACATCTGAACAACACATAAAGAAGCAGAAATGGGGAAAACGAGGCTGTAACTCATGAAACGACCGGCCGGCTAGTTACATAAAATGACAGTTCTTAAGGATAGTCTTCTCAAAGAGAAATTAATCGTGCAAGTGTTCACTTTTAAGATGATGTTCATAAATAATATTACCAATCATGTAATAAAGATTTTGCATACTACAATTGCCTCTCTCTAATTAATATCTTTGGAAGATAAAATTTTTAATTACTTGTATTTTTTAATGCATGGACGGAGGATGAGTAAAATGTATAAATCTTTTATAGGGTTTTCATACTAACAATGTCTACTTGATTAAACTCATACTTTTATTTTTTCCAATTTGTAAAAAACAAAAGAAAAGTAATATAAAGGCTGGGTAAAACTAAAAGACTTTTCTTACATTTAGTTAATTATTACATGCACATAGTGTGATATAACTTATGACAAAATTACCTGAATTCTTGAGAATACTATAATTAATTGTGCGATTACAGACACGATTTAAAGCGTCGCTCTAGATAACTCTAAGAGAATTTCTGAATATCAGTTACATAAGTAATTAAATAGTAAACACTTTATGTATAGAAATATAAGTTGCAGAGAGTTTCTTGTAGAAGATTTTACAAATATTGAAATTGTACAATTAATAGTGCTAGCTCATTTTTTAGCCTTTCCATGGAGTAAAGTACTTGTGTTGATCGAGAAAATAAAGAAAATTTGCCAAAACAAAAGGATAAACATGAAATTCTAATTTGAGGGATAAGCGAGGGATAAGCGCGTGTTTCCTTTGCTAAATGATTTGTCAAATAGGTTTTATAGTAAGAAATTAGAAAAATCACTAAATGAATGTTAAAAGTATCATTATTAGGAAAGGGAAAATGTTTGAACCATAAGTGAATGGCTAATATATAAACATTACAAGGGAGGCGGTAAGTTTGAGACCATCAAAGAGCATATAAATGCGCGTTGGAAATGTCTAATAAATAAACACCTATAGGGAAAATTGTGAGATAGAAAAAACAAAGAGGAGAAAAAAAAAGATAAGTATTCCCTCCGTTCACTTTTACTTGTTCACTACTGACTTTGTAGTAAAAATAGCACGGTCTAGCCAGTTTTCGGACTGGTCATTCAAAAATAGCCAGCGTTTACCAAGTCAATGAAAAATAGCCACTATTTTGCTGCAACAGAGACCAGTCCAGCATAATATACTGGAGTTCGGTGCACCTGTGTATGAACTTCCAGCATATTATGCTGGAACTCTAACACACGGAAAGTTCCAGCATAATATACTGGAGATTCGAGCACTTGTGTATGAACTTCCAGCATATTATATTGGACTGGTATACTTTGCTAGAACTCCAGTATACTATGCTGGAGTTCTAGTGTACTTATGCTGGAACTCCATCATATTATGTTGGAGTTCCAGCATACTTATCCTGGAACTCCAGTATAATATGCTGGAGTTCAAGTATACTTATGCTGGAACTCCAGCATAATATACTGGCGTATTTTCTGAGTTTTAAACAGTATTTTTGCTCAGATTTATCTTTACATGAAAAGTGGCTAGATTTCGATTACTTTTGAAACTGGGCTATTTTTGAACGATCACTTGTAATCTGGCTATTTTTGAATTTCTCCAGACTTTGTACACCCCTTAAGAAACAATAAATAAAGTGCATAATTTACCATGATACCCATATTAATTGGTGTATAGTCTTAATGGATTTGAAAAATGATTTGGAATGAATAATTAATGCTAAAGGCAAAACAACAAGATAATAGGAAATAGGCTAAAGCCCACTGGAAAGAGAAACGAGAAAAGGGAAAAAGGGGCGCAACAAAGTTGCTGCTAAACAACAGAAGCTAAACACTAAGAAAGAAAGAAAAAAAACCATTGAGGAGGAAACAAAGGACAAGAAGAAGAAAGAGGCTGGAACCAAATCTTGAGAAATTTTAAATACGTACTGGCTCTTGCGGGTAATACTCGAAATTTCTCATATAGGTTCTTTTCTTCTGGTATTTCTTTTTATTTCAGTTTATATATTTGAAGGATTTCACAAGGTATAAGAAATTTAATACCAATAAGAGTTATTCTGGGCAAATTATGCAATTGGAAGTTGGCTCAATGCTACTGTAGGATAAATTCACTTGGAAAAAGAAGGGTACTGATGTATTTGTACTTAAACTAGTCTCATTATATATGATCTTTGTTAGGTGTAAATTAAGTTAGGGTACAAGGACTGAGTTTTGGTGTTTAACTGTATTGCAATGGACAATATCGAATTTGGATTCGAATGTGGTAAGTCTAGTATTGAGTACAAAAGATAAGCACCAATTAAGAAGGAATATTATGGAAGTAATGTTATCTCAGTTTCAACTTATGCACACGATTAAGGAAATTGAACAGTACAGGGAATAAACTACATAAATACCTTTTTATATAAAAGATTTTGGACTAATTTAAATTACTCATAGCATGGGTAAGTTCGGCGAATTGATGATAAAATAGATTGGATATTCTAAATTAGTGATGAATTTAGCCTAAATGAGGCAGTTAACACGAGATCGATGTTGATGTGGTTATAGATTGATTGAAGAAAGTCGCACGGATCGCTCGAGGTGACGAGTTGGTATTTCATACGAGTACTGTGAGTAGTAATCTTACCGCAATTTGTGTTTTCATAACTTGCATGATTTAGACATGATTTTTAATATGAATATATTACCGATTATTTTGACTTGCATGAGGGACAAGTCTTTTACTCAATATGATACCAAAATAGTTATTTGAGATGATTACCGTTATTTTAAATATTCTTGTTGTCACTAGATATGTTTTACCATCACTTGAAATTACTGTTATCGAAATGAAATTACATGATTTGAATAGAAGCGAAATGCCCTATATTTTTTTTAAAATATTTTTCTATGAGTATATACGGATTACAGAGAGAAGTATAAATAAGAATAGACATTGAAGGGTCCCGCAGCTAACGGCGGATTCGTTAGACCTGTTGCACCTTACAATTATCGATTACCGTTACATCCCTCGCTAGTGGGAAGTTAGAACTAGCATACCATTACTGATTTCCCTCGAGTAGGGACTACCGTTATATTTGACTTCTTGCGAAGAAGTCCACAATTATACCGATTGCATGATTCGTTCATTAGAACCTCCCAAATATGAATATTGATATTATACAGTGGTTATCGAGCTTATTACTGAATTGTCAATTGTATTATACTACAAGAAAAATATGATGAGACTGAAATTTGTTTATTGTTTTTGAAAGGGCATTTTTATGATATTTTTTGTGCAATATACTAGCAATGTTTTCTGACTTGTCCCCCATAAAAATGGTTGTGGTTAAATATTATTACTCACTGAGCTAGCGACTCTCTCCCCGCCATTTTTTTACAGAGTTGACGCAGGCGACGATTTCGTTAATTAGAGCGCACATGTTGATAGTTCTTGGTGAGCCTCGCACTTGTTCGCGTGGGCGGAGATTTTATTTATTGTTATTGTCTTTTCTTTGAACTCTTAGAGTCGCTCCATAGTCATTCTTTTAGTGTCATGAGTATTCTTTCGTTATATAGACTTATGATGAGTATTGCGCTTTCTCATCGAGTTTGGAGATAAATTGGTATTTCTGGTTGTTAGTGGGTTGATTAGTAATGGTTGAGACTTGTTTTGGTTAATTGATAAGTTGTTGATTATTTGTTTTGATATTAGGATGGTTTGTTGTTGATTTTGAGACATGAAATTTTTTGGATAGTCCAAAAACAGGGAAAACTCTGCCTGCTTTTCTGTAAAATACCGATAAGGCTTTTCTTGGGAGCACTTGCTCCTAAGCGTCGGTCACGATCCTAAATTGGGTCGTGATACAGTTAGTATCAAAGCTTAGGCTTTAAGTCCGAGTCATGGGGCAATGTTTAGTAGATTCTTGTTCATGGGTATGTAGGCGCCCATACTTATGATCTTGAGGCTGCTGGACATCTAGGAATGTTTTCCCTTCTTTCATTTTTTGATCGTGCGTTGAGATAACTTGAGATTGACTTTGGAATATTTCTTTCGCAGATGGCTAGGACATGCACACCCTTATCTGCTGGACGTGGTGCTAGATATGGTACAACCCGAGGTGACGGTCAAGTTGGGGTTCAGAAAACTAGAAGACAGGCTGCTCCTCTACCTGAAGTTGGGAATGTGGGTCAACCCCAAGCTACTATGCCAGATCAAGTGCAAGAACAGGGGGTTCAGGACGCTCCATCACCACTGCCAACTGTTTTACCTACTGTTACCTTACCTGCAGACGCATTGGCAAGGTTATTGAATGTGTTAGAGGCATTGATGCCTACTCAGGGTGGAAGTTCAACTCCTCAGGCTACCTTACAGACACAAGCACCTGCACGGACTCAGACTTTCGGGAATAAGGAGGTATCCCTACAAGAGTTCCTGAAATTGTAATCACCAAAATCACAGGTTCTGATAATTCACTAGATCCTCAAAGTTTCTTGGATGGGACACTCAAGGCATTACGTGCTCTAGGATGTTCTAGTGAGAGAGCCGTAGAGCTCGCATCATATATTGAGGATATGGCCAATACATGGTATGAAACTGTATTTGTAGGAAGGCTAGCAGGAGCAACACCACTGACATGGGACGAGCTCAGTAAGTTGTTCATGGATCATTTTCTTCCAGAAAGCCTGAGGCAAAAATATGCTAAAGACTTTGAGAGATTGGTTCAGACTCCAAATATGGATGTGTCAACATATAACACCAAGTTTTGTAATCTGGCTAGATATGCTCCTTACTTAGTGCCTACTCAAGAAGCTCGAGTTCTGAGGTTTGTTGATGGGTTGGTTGGTCATCTATGCACTGCAGTAGCCCCACAGATGAAGACTTTGTCCTACTCTGATGCAGTCGATCTTGCTAGAAAGATTGAAAACAAGGGACTTGACGAGCGTGCAACTAGTGATTTACGTAAGAAGGCCAAGACATGGGGATCTTTCAATGGGAGTTTTAGTGAAAATCGCTGAGCAGGAAGTAATGGGCAGCAGCAATAGGGTTCTCAGACAGGGACACAGTTGTCTTCACAGTCCACATACCGACCACATTACAGATAGGGTACTAGGGGACCATCATCATCTGGACATCGTAATTCTGGGCAGATATATGCCACTACTCCAGTCTGCCAGACCTGTGGTAGATCACATTTGGGCCAGTGTCGTGTTCTGACCGGAGAATGCTTTCGGTGTGGCCAGTTGGGACATCACTTGAGGGATTGTCCTCAGCCTCCGAGGAATTTCAGCCAAGCTCCTATTCAGTCAGCTGCACCTACTCAGACCACTCGTAATACTTCAAGTGCTACAGGTACATGAAATAGAAGTCGAGGTGCTGGCGATCGTGCTACTATGAATCAAGGACAAGGGAATGCTGGTAGAGGTCAAGCGAGAGTTTTTGCATTTACTAGACAGGATGCTCAGGCCTTGAATGCTGTGGTCACAGGTATTCTTTCTGTCTATTCATTTGACACATCCGGGATCTACTCATTCCTATGTGTCCTCGTACTTTGCGTTGAGGTTTAGTAGTCAACCTGAGCTATTGAATGATCCTTTCCTAGTTGATACTCCTGTTGGAGAGTCCCTATTAGCTGAATATGTGTATCGTGCTTGTCAGATTCGAGTTGAGGGTTGAGATACTCTAGCTGACCTTATTGTACTTGATATGATTGACTTTGACATGCTAATGGGAATGGATTGGTTATCTTCTTGTTATGCTATCGTCAATTGTCATGCAAATATAGTTACGTTTGAGATACCAAACGAACCTAGTTTTGTTCTAAAAGGGGGTTAGGTTCCAGAGACTTGCAAAGTTGTATCTTTTATGAAGGCTCAACGACTTCTGAAGAAAGGTTGCTTGGGTCTCTTAGATATTGTAAATGACACAAGAAAGGAAAGAATTAGCATAGAAAATGTACCATTAGTGAGAGGATTTTCTGATGTGTTTCCTGAGGATTTACCAGGATTGCCTCCAGTACGAGAAATAAACTTTGGTATTAATTTGCCACCTGACACATAGGCTATATCGATACCCCCATATGGGATGGCACCAGCAGAGTTGAGGGAGCCAAAGCAACAATTATAGGATTTGTTAGATAAGGGTTTTATTAGATCTAGTGTATCACTATGAGGTGCACCAGTATTGTTCGTAAAGAAGAAAAACGGATATCTAAGAATGTGCATTGACTACAGGCAGTTGAACAAGATAACAATACGTAATAAATATCCTTTGCCTCGTATAGACGACATGTTTGATCAGTTACAAGGAGCTGCCCACTTTTCAAAGATTGACCTCCGATCTAGTTATCATCAGCTTAGAATCAAAGATGAAGATATTTCTAAGACTGCTTTCAGGACTCGGTGCGGGCACTATGAGTTTCTGGTGATGTCTTTCGGACTGACTAACGCTCTAGCTACATTCATGGATTTAATGAATAGGGTGTTCAAGCCGTTTCTTGATAGATTTGTAATAGTATTTATTGATGATATCCTAATATATTCTCGTAGCCAAGGAGAACACGAGAATCATATTAGGACTGTGTTGCAGACATTGCGAGAACATCGACTTTATGCTAAGTTCTCGAAGTGAATTTTGGCTACACTCAGTAGCATTTATGGGGATGTTGTATCCAAAGATGGTTTTGACCCTAAGAAGACAGAAGCTGTGCAGAAATGGTCCAGACCTACTTCTCCTATAGAGATTCGCAGCTTTTTAGGCTTAGCAGGCTATTACAGGCATTTTGTGTAGGATTTCTCCAGAATAGCAGCACTACTGACTTAGCTAACACAGAAAAATGCAAAGTTTCAGTGGACGGAGGAATGTGAGCAGAGCTTTCAGAAACTCAAAACATGTTTGACAACTGCACCAATATTAGCCTTACCATCAGGTTCGGGAGGATTTACAGTATTCTGTGACGCCTCGAGGGTGGTATTAGGATGTATTCTCATGCAAAATGGTCGCGTTATAGCTTATGCTTCGAGACAATTGAAAAAGCATGAGCAAAACTATCCTACACATGAATTAGAGATGACTGCAGTGTTATTTGCTCTAAAAATTTTGAGGCATTACCTATATGACGAAACTTGTGAGATTTATACTGACCATAAAAGTTTGAAGTATATCTTTCAGCACAGAGATCTGAATCTTTGACAGCGTCGGTGGATGGAACTTCTCAAAGACTATGACTGTTCTATTTTGTATCATCTTGGAAAAGCCAATCTGGTGGCTGATGCATTGAGCATAATATCTATGGGGAGTTTGTCACATATAGCTCATACAAAGAGACTTTTGGTCAAAGATAATCAGAGGCTAGAAGATACAGGTATCAGATTTAGTGTCGGAAATTCAGAGGCATTGTTGGCTTGTGATCAGGCTAAGTCTTCATTAGTTGAGCGCATCAAGGCCACCCAATATGAGGATGAGCGATTATGCAAATACAGAGATGAGGCCTTAGCTGGTAAAAGCAGGATATGATTATTGAAAGTGACGGTGTTCTTCGAATGGGTGACATGCTATGTGTAGCAAACGTAGATGGGTTGAGACAAGCTATTCTTGAAGAAGCCCACAACTCTAGATACACTATACATCCTGGAACCGCAAAAATGTACCATGACCTAAAGCAATTTTATTGGTGGGAAGGTATGAAGAAAGATGCTGCTAACTTTGTTTCTAACTGTTTGACTTGTCAGCAAGTCAAGGATGAGCATTAGCAACCTGCAGGACTACTACAACAAATTGAGATTCCAGAGTGAAAATGGGAAAAAATTACTATGGATTTTGTCACCGGGCTACCACGAACCCTTAGAGGTATTGACTTTGTATGGGTGATTATAGATCGTTTGACAAAATCAGCACACTTTTGCCAGTAAAGACTACATATGGAGGAGTGAGGTATGCACACATATATTTATGAACGAAATTGTCCGTCTTCATGGAGTTCCAGTATCTATCATCTCTGATGGAGGATCACAGTTCACTTCACGCTTTTGTAAATCTTTTCAAGAAGCATTGGGTACACGAGTAGATCTTAGTACTGTATTTCATCCAGAGACAGACGGGCAGTCAAAACGTACTATACAGATCTTGGAGGATATGTTGAGAGCTTGTATTCTTGAGTTTGGAGGTAGTTGGGATGCTTATCTACCTTTAGCTAAATTTGCTTACAACAATAGCTTCCAGTCTAGTATTCAAATAGCACCGTACAAAGCATTGTATGGTAGAAGATGTCGTACTCCTATTGGATGGTTTGAAGCTGGTGAGACTAACTTATTGGGACCCAACTTAGTACAAGAAGCTATTGATAAGGTCAAATTAATCAGCCAGAGATTTCTCACGGCTCAAAGCAGACAAAAATCTTATGCAGATAAGAGATGAAGAGATTTAGTGTTCAAAATTGGGACCGAATTTCATAAGGTGGGGAGAATGTAATACCCTATATATTAATAAGGGCATATAAGTCTTTAACTAAAGTGTTAAAAAAAAGATAATAGAAAATGGGCTAAAGCCCACTGGAAAGAGAAACGAGAAAAGGGGAAAAGGGACGCAATAAAGCTGCTACTAAACAACAGAAGCTAAACACTAAGAAAGAAAGAAAGAAAAACCATAGAGGAGGAAACAAAGGAGAAGAAGAAGAAAGAGGCTGGAACCAAACCTTGAGATATTTTATATACGTACTGGCTCTTACAGGTAATACTCAAATTTCTCATCTGGTTTCTTTTCCTCTGGTGATTCTTTTTATCTCAATTTATATATTTGAAAGGTTTCACAAGGTATAAGAAATTTAATACCAATAAAAGTTATTCTGGGAAAATTATGCAATTGGAAGTTGACTCAATGCTACTGTATGATAAATTCACTTAGAAAAAGAAGGGTATTGATTTATTTGTACTTAAACTAGTCTCATTATATATGATTTTTTTTAGGTGTAAATTAAGTTAGGGTACAAGGATTGAGTTTTGGTGTTTAACTATATTGCAATGGAAAATATTGAATTTGGGTTTGAATGTGGTAAGTCAAGCATTGAGTACATAGGATAAGTACCAATTAAGAAGGAATATTATGGACAGTAATGTTATTTCAGTTTCAACTTATACACATGATTAAGGAAATTGAACAGTACAGAGAATAAACTACATAAATACCTTTTTATATAAAAAATTTTGGACTAATTTAAATTACTCATAGCATGGGTAAATATAATTCGGCGAATTGATGATAAAATAGATTGGGTATTCTAAATTAGTGATGAGCTTGGCCTAAATGAGGCAATTAACACGAGATCGATATTGATGTGGTTATAAATTGATTGAAGAAAGTTGTACGGATCGCTCGAGGTGACGAGTTGGTATTTCATACGAGTACTGTGAGTAGTACTCTTACCGCAATTTGTATTTTTATAACTTGCATGATTTACATATGATTTTTAATATGAATATGTTACCGATTATCTTGAGTTGCATGTGGGATAATTCTTTTACTCGATATGATACCGAAATAGTTATTTGAGATGATTACCGTTGTTTTAAATATTCTTGTTGTCACTAGATATGTTTTACCGTTATTTAAAATTACTGTTATCGAAATGAAATTAGATGATTTGATAAGGACCGAAATGCCCTATATTGTTTTAAAATATTTTCATATGAGTATATACGGATTACAGAGACAAGTACAAATGGGAGTAGACTTTGAAGGATCCCGTAGCTAATGGCGAGTTCTTTAGACCTGGTTCACCTTGCAATTACCGATTACCGTTGTGGCCCTCGCTAGTGGGAAGGTAAAACTAGCATACCGTTACTAATTTTCCTAGAGTAGGGACTACTGTTATATTTGACTTCTTCCGAAGAAATCCACAATTATACCGATTACATGATCCGTTCAGTGGAGCCTCCCAAATATTAATATTGATATTATACAGCGGTTACCGAGCTTATTACTGAATTGTCAATTGTATTATACTACAAGAAAAACATGATGAGACTGAAAATTATTTATTATTTCTGAAAGGGCATTTTTATGATATTTTCTGTTCAATATACTAGCATGTGTTCTGACTTGTCCCCAATAAAAACGGTTTGTGGTTAAGTGTTACTACTCACTGAGCTAGCGACCCGCTCCCCGCTATTTTTTTTATAGAGAAAGCAGTTGATGCAGGCGAGGATTTCGTTAATTAGAGCGCACGTGTTGATAGTCCTTGGTGAGCCTCGCACTTGTTCGCGTGGGTGGAGATTTTATTTATTGTTATGGTCTTTTCCTTGAACTCTTAGAGTCGTTCCATAGTCATTCTTTTAGTGTCATAAGTATCTTTCGTTATTATAGACTTATGATGAGTGTTGCACTTTCTCATCGAATTTGGAGATAAATTAGTATTTCTGATTGTTAGTGGGTTGATTAGTAATGGCGGAGACTTGTTTTGGTTAATTGATAAGTTGTTGATTGTTTGGTTTGATATAAGGATGGTTGGTTGTTGATTTTGAGACAGGAAATTTTTTGGATAGGCCAAAAACCGGGAACATGCTGTCCGTTTTTCTGTAAAATACCGATAAGACTCTTCTTGGGAGCACTTGCTCCTAAGCGTCGGTCACGACCCTAAATTGGGCCGTGACAGAAAAACATCAAAAAAGAGGAGAAAAAAGGGTAAGTACTCCCTGCGTTCACTTTTACTTGTTCACTATTAACTTTGCACACCCCATAAGAAACAATAAATAAAGTGCATAATTTACCATGATACCATATTAATTGGTGTATACTCTTAATGGATTTGAAAAATGATTTGGAATGACTAATTAATGCTAAAGGCAAAACAAGAAAAATAAATTATTCTTCTCTTGATATGCGAAAAGTGATAAAAAAAATAAAAATTTATTTTTAGAATACTTAACAACTAAAAGTTAACGAAGGGAGTACTATGTAACTTGGTATAACGTAGGTGTCAAGTCACATTTAATGTGACCACAATTTACAAACCAAAAACTCTCTCTCACATTATTTGAAAAAAATACTAATACCCCTCCGTCCAAAAAACTTATTAATTACAATTTACTTTTTGAGAGTTAAATTACATGAACTTTGACCAATATTTTAATATATATGTTTTCACCATACTAATATGAGAAGAACGGCAAATTTCTTATATGGTTTACAAATATCTAAAATTTATTTTTAAATATTAAATTAATTTAATCCATATAAGATTAATCAATTTAACTCTCGAATAGTGAAACATGACAAATATTATGGGAGAGGGAGTAGCTGAACTTATGATTTACCCATTCAAACTTCCTAGTTAATTGTTGGAATACTCAAGAGTCAAGACTAAATTAAAATAGAAAGATAAAGTTCTCGTGTAATTAAATTATAGCGAAGCTTGTGCAGAATCTTAGTAGTTTAGTTGATTGATTATCTGAACTTTCACCTTGTTGGAGAGGGCTCAATTCTCCGCTTTGTAATCTCCTCCCTTTAAACCCCCCCCCCCTCCCACCCCAATTAAGAAAAAAACAAAGCTTGTGTGAAATTTAAAGTAATTACCTAATTTTCTTTCATCGAGTATAATTTTATTATTTGCAGATTTTTTTGTTTGTTTAAAATCCAAGAAGTTAAAATAGTAACAACTACAACATAGAAAAATGAAAAGGTAAAAGCAGCAAAATTGAATGCGTCGTCCCAAATTTGTTGAATCAAATTATAAGAATCCTCCCGTAAATTTTGTCTTAACCTATTCTTTTCCTTTTCCTCCTATTTAACACTTTTTCTTCCTTTTTTTTTCCATACCTATTTCTATTTCCTGGAAAAAATGTTAAATATCCTTTTCTTTCTTCTTCTATAACTTCCAAATAATATAGATATATAGATAACAAATAGACTAAACGCATTACTGACCTGATTTTAAAGAATAATTAAAAATGAAAAACCAAGGTCGGGAAATGAAGAAAAAAGAATTAGGCATTTTGGTCATAGAAATGTGTCCTAAAGCGTAAACGTGTTTAACTGAAAATAGAAAGTTAAATATTTCAAACGCCCTTACAAATATGGAAATATGAAGATTCAAAGGATCTTGCATTTTGTGATTTTTTTCATCTAACGACCCGACTGGTCGTTTTGCTTTCCAGAACCCCGTTCTCCTAAATAAGACTTTCCATGCTTGCTTTTACTGATTTATGACTTGCGGGGATGGTTGGTTCGGGATTTGGAAGAGTTTGGGTTGAAATCGGAACACTTGGTTCCTTAAGGTTGGCTTAAAAGGCCAAGTTTGACTTCGGTCAACATTTTAAGTAAACGACCTCGGAATCCGGATTTGAAGGTTCCAACAGGTTGGTATGACGATTTCGGACACGAGCTTATGTCCGGATCGGGTTTTGGATGATCCGGGAGCGTTTTGACGCCTAATAGTGAAAGTTGATTCATTAAGGATTTTGAAGTTCTTAAATATTTGGTTTGGAGTGGATTTTTGTGTTATCGAGGTACGAACAGAATTTCGAGATCGGGAATAGTTTCGTATTGTCATTTAAGACTTGCACGCAAAATTTGGTGTCAATCCGAGTAGTATAAGTGTGTTTCGTCGCATTGGATGTGAATTGAAGAACTTGAAGTTCACAAGTTTGATTCAATTGGTTTTAGGGGGTGATTCTTAGATTTAGCGTTATTTCGGGCGTTCCAAGGGTTCGAGCGAAGTTCGTTTTATGATTTCAAACTTACCGGTATGTTCGGGCAGGGCCCCGGGGGCCCCGAGCGTTGATCAGACGAGGCTCGAGTTGAGCTAGAAAAATTGGGAAGAGCTGAAGCTACAAGTTGTTGTCATAACCGCACCTGTGGTTGGCCAGCCGCAGGTGCGAGACTGTAGGAGCGGTCAACCCTTCGCAAGTGTGGCCCCAGGGGAGGAGCCTAGGAACCGCAGATGCGGCTCCTTTTCCGCAGAAGCGGCCCCAGACCGCAGATGCGGCCCCCAGCCAGCCCAAGCAAAGTCCGCAGATGCGGACACTTCCTCGCAGAAGCGAGACCGCAAATGCGGTCCCGTAACCGCAAGTGCAAAAATTGCAGAAGGCAGTGCCTTCATTTAGTACGGGAAATGTGTCATTTTTGACACATTTCATTTAATTGTTGGGCGATTTCGGAGCTTCCAAAGAGGGGATTTCGGCCTAGCATTGTGAGGTAAGTTATTTCTACATAATGTGAGTTTAATACATAGTTTAGGGGTACATTATGCCTTGTAAATTAGTGAAAAATTGTGGCTTTAGAGTAAAACCTAGGGTTTTGATAAAAACAAGATTTTACCACAAAATTTATTATGGAATGAAGTAAAAATCATATATTCTTGATCCTTAGGTTATGGGTAACAACTCCCCTGGAGAATTTCCGGAATCCGGGCACGTGGGCCCGGGGATGAATTTTAGGAAACTTGTATTTAGGGTTGGGAAATTACTTTAATAGTTAGAATATGAACTCTTGCGCTTGTATTGACTAGTTCTTACCCCGTTTGATTAGTTTTGGATCGTTCGGCTCCGAATTGAGGGTTTGAGCGCGTTCTTGATATTGGAAGTAAGCTTTGGAGCAAGGTGAGTCTCCTTTCTAACCTCGAAAGAGGGAAATAAACCCCTAGGTGAATTAAATAAATGTATGTGATTGACGCAAGGTAGCTACTATTATGCTAATTGTCTGGGTAGTTTAGGGCCCGTATCATGCCATGCTTGTAAATGCTTACGTTCTTGCTTGCGACTGAGATCATTTAGGACATGTTAGGGATTGAAAATAAATATAAACAAATGTACGTACTTACTTGAGAATTGTATGGAATTATTTGACTATAAATGCGTCCTTGTATGCCTTCTTGATAATAATTGCTATTTGTGGACCGGGCCGATCGCCTCGGTAAAAATAGATGCATCTATGGTTCACGCCATTCGACTCTCTGGCAGTGCACGGTTATTATTATGTTGGACCGGGCCGTACGACCTTGGCATAATGTGCGCATGTTATTTATGTGGAATTCACCCATGATTTACTCTGTTTAAATGCCTTTAAATGTAAGTTATTATATGACGCAACTGAATCTAATATATATATATATATATATATATATATATATATATATTGTTGCTCCTTGTTCTGAGTATGTCATTATATACATGCTATCCATGCTTAGTGTAAGCCTTATATATTATTGATATTGACCTTAGTACGTGTCAAGTCGACCCCTCGTCACTACTTCTTCGAGGTTAGACTGGATACTTGCTGGGTACATGTTATTTATTTACTCATACTACGCTTCTGTACTTATATGTACAAGATCTGAGGCAGGTGCATCTAGTTACCCTTCCGGCACGCTATCCTGATTCCGGGTCGATATCTCACGGTAAGCTGGCCCCGTCTGAGCCGTTCAGCAGCTTACCGGAGTTTCTCTTCTTTTGTTTTTATTATGTACTGTCTAATCTGTTTCAGGCAGTAGGATAGTGGTATTATTTTGTACATTCTACTAGCTGCCCTAGTACTTGTGACACTAGTTCCTGGCACACACATTAGTAGACTACCATTTTTGGGTTGTATTTATATTGTTATGAAATTCTAAATTATTGACTGTTTTAAATATAAGTTTAGGGGAATGTTGGGAATGTTTAGTGCAATAATTGAAAACTCACTAGTTGTTAGGATTGGCTTGCCTAACCACGGTGTTGGGCGTCATCACGACCTAAAATAGAAATTGGATCGTGACAACATGGTATCAGAGCACAGGTTCACGTAGGTCTCAAGGGTCATGGGCAAACTTAATAGAGTCTTGCGAATCGGTATGGAGACGTCTGTATTTATCTTCGAGAGGCTATAGGGTGTTAGGAAATTACTCTTTATTCATCTTCTATCATGTAGTTGATAGTATACTGAATTTCCTTCTTCTATTCTCTCACAGATGGTGAGGACGCGCACGACAGACGTTCCAGACCCAGGAGGAGTTGCTCCCCCCGTTGCTAGAGGCTGAGGTAGAGGCCGGGGGAGGGCATCGGCCCGAGGTAGGGGACGAGGGCGCCCCAGAGCTGTCCCAGTTGCACCACCAGCGGATCCTGCGGGGGATCCTATCATTGAAGAGCAGGGCGAGGTGCCCGCAGCTGAGCCTACCCCGACGAACTTTATGATAGCCTCGGGTTTCCAGGAGGTCATGGGCCATATGTTGCGGTTCATGGATACCATGACTCAGGCTGGTTTACTTCCAGCAGACCCAGCTACATCTCATGCGGGTGGGGGAGCATAGACCCCTACTACTCAGGCTCCTGGTCATGCACCTGCAGTGTATCAGACTCCAGGTGCACTACCCACGGATGGGGCTCAGTTAGTTGCTGCAGTGGTATCCGAGCGCAGACCGGCTGCGGACGGCGATCCACATAAGTTATTGGACCGATGGACTAGGCTACACCCTCCCATCTTCGAAGGTGAGCGTCATGAGGATGCCCAAGATTTCATTGGTAGGTGCAGGGACAGACTGCACAAAATGAGGATATTAGAGTCTCATGGGGTTCACTACGTTCCAGTTGGAGGGCAGGGCCCGTAGATGGTGGCAGTCCTATGTTCTTGGCAGGCCAGCGGGTTCTCCTCTCATTACTTGGGGTCAGTTCACACAGCTATTCCTAGATAGTATATTCCACCCTCTGAGAGGGAAGAGCTGCGGTATCAGTTTGAGCAGCTTGAGCAGGGTCAGATGTCGGTGACCGACTATGAGGCGAGGTTTTCTGAGTTATCTCGCCATGCACTGATGATACTTCCTACTGACTCAGAGAGAGTGCGGAGGTTCGTCGCAGGGTTGCATTCTGGTACTAGGGCCAACATGGCCCGAGAGGTGGAGATGGGGACTCCTTATCAGCTAGTGGTGGAGATTGCTTGGAGGATTGAGGGCTACCGTCTGAGAGGTAGGAAGGAGCAGATGCAGCAAGACAAGAGAGCTAGATTCTCTGGAGAGTTCAGAGGTGCCCCGACTAGGGGCAGAGGTCAGTTTGGATGGGGTCAGCCTAGCATTCCCCCATATTCAGCACCACGACCTCCTCGAGGTGCTCCAACGCGCCCCTATTTCAGTGCCATTCCAGAGAGTAGTTACCGCCCTCCAGCTACCCAGGGTTCCTCTAGTGGGTATTCAGGTCCCCAGGTTTCTTCTGGTTCCTACTTTAGTGCCATGCCGGAGAATTCATACCGCCCACCGGCTATTCAGGATTCTTCCAGTGGGTCTACATGCCATCTGGGCAGCAGGTCACCGCACCGAGGGGTTGTTTCGAGTGCAGAGACCTAGATAACATGAGGAGATATTGCCCCCGGGCTTCAGGGCAAGGCAATGCAGTAGGGTCAGCAACCCATGATTACAGCACCGGTTGCCCAACCGCCTAGGGACGGAGGATAGACTGGTAGGGCCGTCCTAGAGGTGGAGGCCAGGCAGGGAGAGGGCAGCCAGCTACTGCCTCAGTCAAGCGGAGGCCAGCCAGCCGGTGCTCCAGCCAGATTCTATGCTATTCCGGCCAGATCAGATGCATTGGCCTCAAATGCCATTATCACAGGTATTATTTCCGTCTGCGGTAGGGATGCTTCAGTGCTATTTGATCCAGTGTCTACCTATTCATAGTGTTATCTCTGTTTGCTCATTTCCTAGATACTCCTCGTGAGTCCTTGGGTACTCCTATTCACGTGTCCACTCCTGTGGGCAATTTTGTGGTTGTGGATTGGATCTACCGGTCCTGTGTGGTCGCATTCTGTGGTTTCGAGACTAGACCAGACTTCCTGTTGCTTCATATGACCGACTTTGAGGTCATCCTAGGCATGGGTTGGTTATCCCCATACCACGCCATCCTAGATTGCCATGCCAAGACTGTTACTTTAGTGATGCCAGAGTTGCCAAGGTTGGAGTGGAAGGGTTCCTCAGTTAGTGCATCTAGTCGGGTGATCTCTTTTCTGAAGGCTCGACATATGGTCGAGAAGGGTTGTTTGGCTTATCTAGCTTATGTTCGGGACACCACCGCAGAGTTTTCGACGATTGATTCTGTTCCAGTAGTCCGAGAGTTCGCCGATGTGTTTCCTTCTGACCTTCCTGGCATGCCACCGGATCGTGATATTGATTTCTGCATTGATTTGGCTCTAGGTACCTAGCCCATAACTATCCCACCGTACCGTATGGCTCCGAAAGAGTTGAAGGAGTTGAAGGAGCAGCTTGAGGAGTTGTTAGCAAAGGGGTTTGTTAGACCGAGTGTGTCACCTTGGGGTGCACCGGTATTATTTGTGAAGAAGAAGGATGGAACCATGTGGATGTGCATTGATTACCGCCAGTTGAACAAGGTAACTATCAAGAACAAGTACCCATTATCGCGCATTGATGATTTGTTTGACCAGTTGCAGGGTGCTAGGGTGTTTTCTAAGATCGACTTGAGATCAGGGTATCATCAGCTGAAGATTCGGGACTCAGATGTCCCGAAGACTGCTTTCCGTACTAGATAGGGCCATTATGAGTTTCTGGTGATGTCCTTTGGCTTGACAAATGCCCCAACGGCATTTATGGACTTGATGAATAGGGTGTTCAGGCCTTATATTGATTCCTTTGTTATCATCTTCATTGACGACATCTTGATATACGCACGTAGCCTGGGGAGCACGAGCAGCATTTGAGAGTAGTGCTTCAGACTTTGCGAGAGCAGGAGCTATATGCTAAGTTCTCTAAGTGTGAGTTTTGGCTAGAGTCCGTAGCATTCTTGGGGCATATTGTGTCAGGAGAGGGTATTAAAGTGGATCCAAAGAAGATCGAGGCAGTTCAGAGTTGGCACCGCCGATTTGTGTGACCGAGATCAGGAATTTTCTGGGATTAGCAGGTTATTACCGTCGATTTGTGCAGGGCTTTTCATCCATTGCATCACCTGTGACTAGATTGACCCATAAGGGTGCTCCTTTCCGTTGGTCCGGTGGGATTGAGACGAGCTTTTAGAATCTCAAGACAGCTTTGACTACAACACCAGTTCTTGTGTTGCCTTCCGGTTTGGGGATGTATACGGTATATTGTGACGTATCACGTGTCGGCTTGGGATGTCTATTGATGCAGCAGGGGCGAGTTATTGCCTATGCTTCACGTCCGATGATGATTCATGAGAAGAATTACCCTGTGCACGATCTAGAGTTGGTCGCGATTGTTCATGCTCTTAAGATATGGAGGAATTATCTGTATGGGGTGTCATGTGAGGTTTATACTAATCATCGCAGCTTACAACATTTGTTCAAGCAGAGGGATCTCAACTTGAGGCAGCGTAGTTGGCTTGAGTTACTGAAGGATTATGACATCACCATTCTTTATCATTCGGGCAAGGCAAATGTGGTTGCGAATGCCTTAAGCAGGAAAGCAGAGAGTATGGGTAGTTTCGCATTCATTCCAGCAGAGGAGAGGCCACTAGCTTTGGACATTCAGTCCTTGGCTAACAGACTCGTGAGGTTAGAAATTTCAGAGCCCAGCTGGGTCCTTGCGTGTGTTGTTGCTCAGTCTTCATTATTAGGGCAGATCAAGGCTCGACAGTTCGATGATCCGCATTTGGCCGTTCTCCGAGAGACGGTGCTACAGGGTAGTGCCAAGGAGGTTTCTATTGGCGAGGATGGTGCTCTGCGACTCTAGGGTCGCCTATGCATTCCTAATATCGATGGCTTGAGGGATAAGATTCTAGAGAAGGAGCACAGTTCGCGGTATTCTATTCATCCAGGTGCTACGAAGATGTACAGTGACTCGAGGCAACATTATAGGTGGCGGCGGATGAAGAAAGACATAGTGGAGTATGTGGCTAGGTGTTTGAATTGCCAGCAGGTTAAGTGTGAGCACCAGAGGCCAGGTGGCCTACATCAGTAGATGCCTAAACCGGAGTGGAAGTGGGAGCGCATTACTACGGACTTCGTTGCTGGGTTGCCACAGACATTGCGGAAGTTTGATGCAGTTTGGGTCATTGTCGACAGGTTGACCAAGTCGGCACACTTCATTCTGGTAGTGACTACTTATACTTTAGAGAGGTTGGCTCAGATATACATTTGGGAGATAGTTCGGTTGCACGATGTGCCTGTTTCCATCGTATCAGATAGAGGCCCTCAGTTCACTTCCCATTTCTGGAGAGCAGTACAGAGCGAGTTCAGGACCTGTGTAGAGCTCAGCACAGTATTTCACCCTCAGACCGACGGGCAGTCAGAGCGGACAGTTCAGATTCTGGAGGACATGCTCAGAGCATATGTGATTGACTTTGGAGGGTAGTGGGATCAGTTCTTGCCTTTGGCCGAGTTTGCTTACAACGATAGCTATCAGTCCAGCATCGGGATTGCTCCATTTGAGGCTTTATATGGTCGGCGTTGTCATTCTCCTATCGGGTGGTTTGATCCTGGTGAGGCTAAGTTGTATGGTACGAATTTGGTCAGAGATGCCTTGGAGAAGGTAAAGTTGATTCAGGAGAGACTTCGCATAGCTCAGTCCAGACAGAAGAGTTATGCAAATCAGAAGACGCGAGATGTATCATTCATGATCGGCGAGAAGGTTCTCTTGAAAGTCTCTCCGATGATGGGGATTATGAGATTCGGGAAGAAGGGCAAGTTGAGCCTAGGTCTATAGGCCCATTTGAGATGTTGAGGCGAGTTGGGGAGGTTGCGTATGAGCTTGCTTTACCTCCTAGCTTATCGGGATTCCATCCAGTTTTTCACGTATCTATGCTTCGGAGGTATCACACCGACTTGTCTCATGTGTTAGACTTCAGTACTATTTAGCTAGATGAGAGCTTGGGTTACGAGGAGGAACCGATTGCCATTGTTGATAGACATGATTGCCAGTTGAGATCCAAGAAGATTTCTTCGGTAAAGGTCCAGTGGAGGGCCAACCAATCGAGGAGGCGACCTGGGAGTCCGAGGAGGACATGCGGAGTAGATATCCGCACTTATTCAGCACTTCAGGTATGAATCTAAACCCGTTCGAGGACGAACGTTTGTTTAAGAGGCGGAGAATGTAACGACCCGACTGGTCGTTTTGCTTTCCAGAACCCCGTTCCCCTATATAAAACTTCCCATACTTGCTTTTACTGATTTATGACTTGCGGGGATGGTTGGTTCGGTATTTGGAAGAGTTTGGGCTGAAATCGGAACACTTGGTTCCTTAAGGTTGGCTTAAAAGGCCAAGTTTGACTTCAGTCAACATTTTGAGTAAACGATCTCGGAATCCGGATTTGAAGGTTCCAACAGGTTTGTATTATGATTTCAGACATGGGCATATGTCTGGATCGGGTTTTGGATGACCCGGGAACGTTTTGGCGCCTAATAGTGAAAGTTTATTCCTTAAGGGTTTTGAAGTTCTTAAATATTTGGTTTGGAGCGAGTTTTTGTGTTATTGAGGTACGAACAGAATTTCAAGACCGGGAATAGTTCCGTATTGTCATTTAAGACTTGCATGCAAAATTTGGTGTCAATCCGAGTAGTATAAGTGTGTTTCGTCGCATTGGATGTGAATTGAAGAACTTGAATTTCATATGTTTGATTCAATTGGTTTTAAGGGTTGATTCTTAGATTTAGCGTTGTTTCGGGCGTTCCGAAGATTCGAGCAAGTCCGTTTTATGATTTCAAACTTACCGGTATGTTCGGGCGAGGCCCCGGGAGCCCCGAGCGTCGATCGGACGAGGCTCGAGTTGAGTTAGAACAATTGGGAAGAGCTGAAGCTACATGTTGCTGTCATAATCGCACCTGCGGTTGGCCAGCCACAATTGCGAGACCATAGGAGCGGTCAACCCTTCGCAGGTGCGGTCCCACGAGAGGAGCCCAGGAATCGCAGATGCGGCTCCTTTTCCGCAGAAGCGGCCCCGGACCGCAGATGCGGCCCCTAGCCAGCCCAAGCAAAGTCCGCAGATGCGGACACTTCCTCGCAGAAGCGAGACTGCAGATGCGGTCCCGTAACCGCAGGTGCGGAAATCGCAGAAGGCAGTACCTTCATTTAATACGGGAAATGTGTCATTTTTGACACATTTCATTCAATTGTTGGGCAATTTGGGAGCTTCCAAAGAGAGGATTTCGTCCTAGCATTGTTAGGAAAGTTATGTTTACATAATGTAAGTTTAATATTTATGGGTAGATTATACCTTGTAAATTAGTAAATATTATTGGTTTAGAGTAAAACCTAGGGTTTTGATAAAAAAACAAGATTTTACTACGAAATTTGTTATGGAATGAAGTGAAAATCATATATTCTTGATCCTTAGGTTATGGGTAACAACTTCCCTCGAGAATTTTCGGAATCCGGGCACGTGGGCCCGGGGATTTTAGGAAACTTGTATTTAGGATTGGGAAATTACTTTAATAGTTAGAATATGAACTCTTGAGCTTGTATTGACTAGTTCTTACCCCGTTTGATTAGTTTTGGATCGTTCTGCTCCGAGTTGAGGGTTGAGCACGTTCTTAATATTGGAAGTAAACTTTGGAGCAAGGTGAGTCTCCTTTCTAACCTCGTAAGAGGGAAATAAACCCCTAGGTGAATTAAATAAATGCATGTGATTGACTGTGGGGGCTACGTACGTACGTGGTGACGAGAGTCCGTGCGTAGCTACTAGTATGCTAATTGTCTGGGTAGTTTAGGGCCCAATTTCATGCCATGCTTGTAAATGCTTACGTTCTTGCTTGCAACTGAGATCACTTAGGACATGTTAGGGATTGAAAATAAATATAAACAAATGTATGTACTTACTTGAGAATTGTATGGAATTATTTGACTATAAATGCGCCCTTGTGTGCCTTCTTGATAATAATTGCTATTTGTGGATCGGGCCGATCGCCTCGGTAGAAATAGATGCATCTATGGTTCGCGCCATTCGACCCTCTGGCAATGCACAGTTATTATTCTGTTGGACCGTACGACCTTGGCATAATGTGCGCATGTTATTTATGTGGAATTCACCCATGATTTACTCTGTTTAAATGCCTTGAAATGTAAGTTATTATATGACGCAACTGAATCTAATATATATATATATATATATATATATATATATATATATTGTTGCTCCTTGTTCTGAGTATGTCATTATATACATGCTATCCATNTTGACCTTAGTAAGTGTCAAGTCGACCCCTCGTCACTACTTCTTCGAGGTTAGACTGGATACTTACTGGGTACATGTTGTTTATGTACTCATACTACGCTTCTGTACTTAAATGTATAGGATCTGAGGCAGGTGCATCTAGTTACCCTTCTGGCGCTCTTTCCTGATTCCTGGTCGAGATCTCACGGTGAGCTGCCCCCGTCTGAGCCGTTCAGCAGCATACCAGAGTTTCTCTTCTTTTGTTTTTATCATGTACGGTCTAATTTGTTTCAGGCAGTAGGATAGTGGTATTCTTTTGTAGATTCTACTAGTTGCCCTAGTACTTGTGACACTAGTTCCTGGCACACACATTAGTAGACTACCATTTTTGGGTTGTATTTATATTGTTATGGAATTCTAAATTATTGACTGTTTTAAATATAAGTTTAGGGGAATGTTGGGAATGTTTAATACAATAATTGAAAACTCACTAGTTCTTAGGATTGGCTTGCCTAACTATAGTGTTGGGCGCCATCACGACCTAAAATGGAAATTGGGTCGTGACATTTCAAAAGAAGAAATGAGAAATTACTTATCACAACCAAAGTCAATACTTTAACAATACCTTCAGTAGCCACTCAATATCCTTATGAACTGAGCACATAACTCAGTGAAACATATGCATACAAATATACTGGTGTCACGACCCAAATCTACGATGTCGTGATGGCGCCTAACATGGAACTAGGCAAGCCAACTCTTTCTCTACTAAAAAATCTAGTTTTAGCGGCGGATAAATTCTATAGCTAAACAGAAAAATCCGTCGCTAATCTCATTTAGCGACGGATTAGTGATAGATTATCAAGAAATTCTTCTAGCTACGGACGATTTAGCGACAGATTAGCAACGACATTCATAGCTAATTCCAGTTTTTTTTTTGGTAGTGTTTTACCAAAACAACCCGATAAGCTAAAATAAAGATGTCTTTAAGCTATTAATAAATAAAACTTTATAATATTGTAGAGATGCGATTTTTGATCCTCCCCAAGATTTTATATATTTTAGCACGTAAATATTTAGTTTAGGCATAATATAGTTATTTCAACTAATTTTGACTCTTTTACTTTATTTAGTCACAAAAATAAAAATTACAAAAAAATATTTTATTTTATGTACCTTTCATAAAGCTAAAAAAAATATACAAAAATAGTACCTTATTTTTTATTTATTTTAATATGATATTTGAAAATACCAAAAAAAAATAGGTTTGTTTTAACGGTTAGTCTTATTTTTACTTAAGTAAGATTAATTAGTAAATGAGGTCGTATTTTTAGTCTCGTTCATCGAGAAAGAATAAATTTGGGCTCAAACAACCTATTTTTTAGGCCTAATTTTCGGACCTACCCCATAATAACCCAAACCCAATACCCCTAAAACCCTAGACTTAGACTATAAAAGAGACCTAAACCTACACCGTAACCTAGACCCCCTGGACCCTAAAAGAGGCATCAACCGTTTCCTCTTGGACTTGATCTTCTGGTTTTCTCAATTGAAAGAAATACCCACACAGTAATACACATAGAAGAAAGATAGATAGAGAGTGACGAGGGGAAAGCAGTGAATTGGAAAAATCGAGAAGCCATCGCTTTCTTCTCAGTGAGAGGCGCATCAATTTGAAGAGAAATCATAAGTCCTCTTTCTTACCAAATACTATTTTCCTCCATCAAAATCAGCAAACTTCCTCCATCAAACCCAGCTGAAACTCACCTCCTAAACACTTAAAAAACAAAGCCAAAAATCAACTGAAAAGCGCAGCCATGAAATCAGCTGAAACACCATTTTTATTCCTCCTTTTCAACACCCAAAAACAAACTCACTTACAGTCCCAAAATTAGCAACAACGAGCTGAAAGATAGCCCAATTACCCAATGAAAATCAGCAACAAACCTGCTGAAATCAAGCCAAAGCAGTTGCGAAAATCTGCCCGAAACAACATCTGAATACACAAGTTCGTTCGAGCTCGAGTTCGTCTCCGGTGGTTGGTTCCGGTCGAGAGCCGTCTCTGTAATTTCAACTCAGTTTATTTATACCAAAGGTCACATTCCCGTCCCTTCCTTCCTTCTTTTATTTACAAAGTTCTCTTTTCTAATTGACAAGATTCTTGGTATTGTTAGTTGCATACTGATTCGCTTGATATGTTGTTTGGCATACTGATTTGCTTGATGTGTTGTTTGGGTGCTAATATTATAGTG
The DNA here is from genome assembly GCF_001879085.1 of Nicotiana attenuata. Lineage (NCBI taxonomy): Eukaryota > Viridiplantae > Streptophyta > Magnoliopsida > Solanales > Solanaceae > Nicotiana > Nicotiana attenuata. The sequence continues at coordinate 100,625 of NW_017673977.1, forward strand.
GTTACTCCAATTCTCTGTTGCAATATTTCTTTAGATAGTGCTGTTTGGATTTTATTTTTTAATTTTGAGTTTCTAATCTAAAAGGATAGAATTGAACAAGCTTGTCTTTATTTCTTTTATTCTATTTTATTGAAAAGGACCTTGCGTTTCTAATTGAGAAGTTAGCAGTTGGTTAATGGATTGCACCGAGGAATATGGCAAATAGACTGATTAGATTCTTGGTTAATAGCTACAACAATGTCTTTTAGCCTGTTAATGACTTGTAATATAGATAACTTTATCAAGTATCATGGCTACTACGTAATGCACTTCTCCCACAATAATTCCATAGCCTATGGCCTTCACAATAATCTCAAATTTAGGAAAACACTTTGAACATTCGTAGTTTGCTTTAGGCACGTTTTATAATAAACCATCGTGATTATGGGTACAGTTCACGTGGCATAGTCATGATACCTAATTACTAAATTCGGGGGGTGCATTTCATGTAACCCGATCATAACAACTTCGAACAATAATAAAATAAATATATCGCGAATCGCAGGTGCATTTTATGTAGCGTGGTTCGCGGTGTGTTCCAAAACGGCAAGTGTACGACAATCGTAACTTGTTCAAGAAATAATTCCATAAAATCCTAAAAAGTGGTTTTAAATAAATAAAAGCGGTTATAAAGTTTGAAAATGCACAATAGGTTTAAAACATGTAATTAATCAGATAATAAGCTAATATTAATAGTTTAAGCGACCGTGCTAGAACCACGGTACCCGGGAATGCCTAACACCTTCTCCAGGGTTAACAGGATTCCTTACTTAGAATTTCTGGTTCGCAGACTTTTAAATAAAGTCAAATTTCCTCGATTCGGAATTTTAAAATAAACCGGTGACTTGGGACACCAAATAAAATATTCCAAGTGGCGACTCTAAAAAATAAATAAAATAATCCCATTTCGAATAATGTCACTTTAATTGGAAAAACTCCCTTATACCCCTATATACCCTCTCGGGTGGTTAAAAAGGAGGGTGACAGCTCTGGCGACTTTGTTGGGGATAAGAACCCATAACTTTTGTTCAGGGTTCAAGAATTCGAGCTTAGAATAACTGTTATACTTGGCTTTATTTATTATCTGATTTTTACATGTTTGAGCCTAATGTGCTAAATGCTGCTTTTTATCGCTTTGATATTGCTTGAACTGTATATAAACTGTTATGAAACCCTCTTCTCTCTAAGTCTTCTAAATCATCTGGGAAGTGTGCACTTCGTGTGACTTCTTTTCTGTTAGAGTCATATCCTAATTTTAGAACGAGGTTCGGACAAGTTGCAAAGCCGGTGAAGCTTCTGTATTCTCGGTACGCTGCCCCCCTCGGCTCGAGCTGTCCGCTCGGGTAAGCCTGGTCTAGAACAATACACCTAGGTTTATAACATAGCCTCATGCCGAATCCCTAGTAGGTGCGTTTGTTTGCATTACGTGCATCTGACTTTGGGGACTCAACAAAGGGGTTGGGTTCGTCTAGGACAGGTGTACCCAAATTAAAAAGACCATCCTGATGCATCTTACGTGCTACTTGCACATCCGTTTGTTTCGGCTTGCATGTTTACTGGCTTCTAGAACAGGGAACGAAAATAAAAACAAAAGGAAAAAAAAAGAGAAAGAAAAAAGATGAGCGAGAGGTAGGTATTTGATAAATTCTGAAACTCTGCCGAAATTCTGAAAAAAGAAAGAAAAAGAAAGGTCATTTTCAAAATGAGCCAAAATTTTCAAGTGCCATGTTCCCTTGTTCCGTCCAAACTGACCGAACTACGCGGGTCTGATTCTCACCATATGTGAGATACGTAGGCAAACCTCATCGGTTCCGGCCCACCATTTTTAAAAATCCAAAAATATTTTCCTTACTTGCTTCTTTATAAAGTCTTTCTTTTAGGCCTCAATTTTTTTAAAAAAATACAAAAATATTTTCTTTTAATCTCTCTCAAAATCCTAAAATATTTGTTTTAAAATTCAAAAAAACAAATATTTTCTCTTTTCTTTTGTAGTATTTCTTTCATAAATTCAAAGTAAAAGACCAAAAATATTCCTTTCTTCTTTAGAAGTTTTTCTTTCGAAATTTCCAAAAAAAAAAAGAAAAAAAAAGAAGAAGTTAAAATTCAAAAAAAATATTTTTTCTCTTCTTTAGACGTATTTCTTTTCAAATGTTCTTTTTTTTAAAAAAAACAAACAAATCAAAAATCAAAAATATTTTCTTTCTTCTTTGTAAGTATTTCTTTCGAAAAAAAAAAGAAAATTCAAAATTCAAAAAAAAAAAAGATTTAGTTTATTTCCTTTATTTCTAATCTTCCAGAACTACGCAAGATCTGATTCATGTTCTCACATGATACGTAGGCAACCCACATCAGGTTCGATCACCATTAAAAAAAATGAGAAAAATGAAAAAAAAAGTGAAAAAATGAAAAAAAATAGAAAAGATGATAATAATAAGGACCGACTGAGTCCACTCTAACGGTCTTTTGTTTTGAATTGTGAAGAAAGTTTGAGGTGGTCGGTTTGTGGTAAGCGGACAACACAAGATCCAAGGAAAAATAATAACTGACATCAAAGCTGTTACAAGTGCTCAAGAGACTCAGAGTCAGAGGGTTCAACAAGAGTCTACTGTGTTTGAGGAAAATAGAATACTGAAACAGCAAATGGCCAAAATGTGTCAAGCATGGGCCAATGGCCAAGGAAAGCCTTGTCATGAGTCAGAATTTGCTACCCAGCAAGAGTAGTACCACTCTCCTGAGTACCACTCGTACTTGTTTGATCTTCCTGCAAACATTGAGAAGCCTACCCGAAAGATGGCACAGGAAGAAATGACCCAAAGAGTGAAAAGCTTAGAACAACGATTGAAAAACATGCAAGGGTTGGTAGGTCAGAAGAGTATTGCCTTCAAGGATCTATGTATGTTCCCCGATGTCCACTTGCCACCTGGTTTCAAGACTCCCAAATTCGAAAAGTATGATGGACATGGAGACCTAATAGCCCACCTGAAAAGGTATTGCAATCAACTAAGAGGTGCGGGAGGAAAGAAAAAATTACCGATGGCTTACTTTGGGGAAAGCCATACGGCAGTTGCCTCCGAATGGTTTATGGATCAAGAGATATCTTGCTGGTATGTCTGGGATGATATGGCCCAGGCCTTTCTCAAACAGTTCCAATACAACATCGACATCGGCCCAAACCGCAATTCCCTTTCAAGCCTGAAGAAGAAACCAACTGAAAGTTTCAGGGAATATGCCGTTAAATGGAGGGAGCAAGCGGCTAGAGTTAAGCCACCCATGATGAACACGAGCTAATCACTGTCTTCCTTCAGGCTCAAGAGCCAGATTATTTTCAAAATATGATGTCCGCAGTGGGCAAATCCTTCTCGGAAGCAATCAAAATGGGAGAAATGGTAGAGAATGGTCTTAAGACAGAAAAAATAATAAGTCAAGCAGTTCTTAAAGCCGCAACTCAGGCTGTCCAGGTTGAATCTGATAATTTTTGTGACACGAATGAGAAGGATAAAGAAATCATGATGACAACAAGGTCGAGAAGAGGTCCCAGGAGAACACCTCGAAGGAATGAGCAGACTCATCAGGTTTCCCATGACTCCCCTAAGCACTACTATCCACCTCAGAACACAGAATACTCTGTTGCTTCACCTCAGTATGTTGGCCAGCCACCAAAACACCCCAGAAGGCGAGCACCAGCACCGCTAAATCTCCACCAGCCTCTACAAAATTTTCAGGTTCCCTATAACCCACATTCAAGCCAGAGGTATAAACGGGAATAAAGGTTGAAAGATAATTTTACACCAATAGGAGAGTTCTATGCAAGCTTATTTGAGAAGTTAAAGCATTATGACATGATTGCACCCATTCCTCCAAATCATGTGGACCCACGTGCAAGAATCTTTGACCCTTCTAAAAGGTGCGAATACCATTCCAATGCCCAGGGGCACAATATTAAAAGTTGCCGGGATTTGAAAAGAGAAATAGAAAGGATGATCCAGGAAAAATTGATTGTGATCCAAGACAGTGACGCCCAGAATATCACGCAGAATCCTTTACCTTCACATGATGATGCACACTTTGTGGGGATGATGCCTGGTGACATGGAGTATGAGAATCCTCTCGGGAACTTCCGACTGAAATTGGAGAAGGCCATGGTGACTCTGATGAGCAAATTTGTGGCTAAATGTCAAGCTTAGCAATTGAAAAGTCATTCTCTCCTCACAAGAAAGAAATCTTGGTAGCTTGTTTTGATATTTTTCTATTATCTTGGTTATTTCAGGGTTGTGATCCAGATTTTATTTGTTTTATTGAGTCAAACCCTTCTATCCCTCTATTCTGTTTGTATGCGTCATGTCTATCTGTTTTGTCGCAATTTTCATTATCCGGGTTATTTTAGGGTTGTAACTCGGATTTTAGGTTGTTTGTTTAGTTGTCCCTTTCATCCTTTACTCAATAAAATACAATTTGTCCTTTCGTATCATTCTGTGCTTAGTTTCTTCCCCGCCAGTTTTAGTGATATGACATGCATGCAATGAACAACGGTTGTCACACGACATAGAACATTGTCAAGTTTTCTCACAAAAGAAAAAAGAAGGGGGAAGAAAAAGAAAAAGAAAAATGAGGAGAGTCTTACTAGTGAAAACCTTCACGGGCGCTGTAAGACGACTGCAAGCAGAGATAAATAAATGAGAGAGACTTGTTGGTGAAAACCCCCCGGGGCACCACTAGTCGAAAGTGAGTCGTGAAGCTGATGCAAAGGATTAGCCCTAACAAGTGCGACTTCAAAGTCATAAGAATGGTAAGAGGAAAGAATAATCAGTTGATAGATCAGGGCGTTAAGTCCAAAATGCATGTCATGATCATTAAGGCTAGTTATTGAAAAAGAAAAAAGAAAAAATAAAACCTTCCTTCTATCCTTCCCGACAGGGACATTTCTTGTTAATATTATTTCTTTGCATCATTTGTGTCCTTCACTTTGAGTCCGTCCTTGTCAAAACAAGCAAGAAAAGATTTTAAAATATGCTACCAACTTTTCAGTTGCACAAAGTAAATTTGGCCAGCGCACTCAGCTGTTACTGTCATCATGCCTTGGAGAATTCATGCAAAGGTTTCTCCCCAGAAGACTCTTGTCAGCCTATTCGGTTAAAGTAAGCAGAGATAGTGTCACGACCCATTTTCACAATAGGTCATGAGGGCGCCTGACACCCTTGTCAGGCAAGCCAATTGCAGAAACACTTTTAAAATACTTATGTTGCTTTTAATTAGAATAAGTGAAATAAACACTCAATTTGGAATTTAAACCAGAAGAGCTGAATGCTGTAATAATATAATTACACAACCCCAAAATAATCGTCTACCAAAGTGTGTGCCAGAACCTGGTGTCACAAGCTACGGGCAACTAGTAGAATATACATCCAAAAGAATATCTCACAACCCTACTGTCTGGATCCAAATAGATAGAAAATAGTAATACAAAAGAAAGACTTCTTCGGCTGCGGATCGACATGGAAGGAAAGCAGCTCACCGTAGAATTCCCAGTCCGCTCACGAAAGCGCACAAGAGTGATAACCAGATCCACCTGCCTCAGACCCTATACATTTAAGTACAGAAGCGTAGCATGAGTACATAAACATTATGTACTCAGTAAGTATCCCGTCTAATCTCGAAGAAGTAGAGACGAGAGGCCGACTTGATACTTACTAAGGTCGAGTAAAATGAGAAGAATTTATGACAAGCAGTAATAACTCAGTTTATAGGGGTTAGCAAGTACAAAACATCAATTCTTCCTTTAGGTTGTCATTACGAGTGTCCATATTTACATGAAAGTAAATATGAGGCCTAACCCACATTAAAAGGGTCACATAAGTCATGCGCATATAATCACCGAGGAACGTACGGCCCGATCCAACATAAAAATAGTAAATTGTGCACTATCGGGGGTCGAACGGCTCGAACCATAGATGCATCTATTACCCCGCTCGCGAATCAATCGTGCAACGCGGTCAAATAGAAATAAACTCATTGCCACACAATAACAACAATCACTACACATATGAGGGTGGCCGTACATAGAAATGCCAATTATTTTCTTTTAAGAACCAAATAGGTTAAGGGTCATTTTCTAATTCCATTCTTCTTAATCACAAGAGTTCATTAAATTCCAGATACTCAACCATACTAGAATATCACGTAAAGCATGCTCATGGGTCCTAAACTACCCGAACTTAGCATAATAGTCGCTACGCACGGACTCTCGTCACCTAGTACGTACGTAGCCCCCCGAATACAATGACAAATAATTCAAATATTATACCTATGGGGACAATTCCCTCTTACAAGGTTAGAAAGGAGACTCACCTCGCTCCAACGCGCACTTCCGATATCAAAAACAAGTCCAAGCCCTAAAGTCGGAGCCAAACGATCACAAACTAGTTAAAGGAAGTAAGAACTAGTCAATATAAGTTTACAAAATCAAATTCTAGCTATTTAAGCCATTTCCCAACCCTTTTCACAAGTTTCCTAAATTCCGACCCCGGGCCCACGTGCCCGGATTCTGATATTTTTCGAAGGAAATTGTTCTTTACAATCTAAGGATCAATAATATATCATTTCTAGTTCGTTACATAGCAATTTACATGCTTAAATCTTAGTTTTACTAAAACCCTAGGTCTAGCTCTAACCCTTGATTTTTACTTAATTTTAGTGTTTAATCTACCTAATGTTCATGTAATTAAACTATGAATGGAGGGAGATTACTTACCTTACAATGCTATGTGGAAATCCTCTCTTTGGAAGCACCCAAATCGCCCAAGTGTGAAGTAGTGAGTGAAATAAATGACCTTGAGCTCGAGTTAAAAGAGCTCACTGCCCAGCGGTTTCCGCTTCTGCGGTTTGGGGATCGCATCTGCGGTCCCGCTCCTGCGGAAAGGAGGCCGCATCTGCGGCTCTGGGATTTAGGCGACAAGACCGCTTCTGCGGTCTGAAGGGCGCTTCTGCGTAAACCGCTTCTGCGGTTATGGGCCGCTTCTGCGGTTCTGGCCCAATTTGGCTGGACCGCTTCTGCGGTCAAATTTCCGCTAAAGTGGAACCGCTTCTGCGGTTTCATGACCGCTTCTGCGGTTTTCCCCTGGGCCTGCCCTTGGCCGCTTCTGCGAAGGCCTGACCGCATCTGCGTTCCCGCTTCTGCGGCCCTAGTACCACAGATGCGGTTATGACAGAAGCAGCAGTTCAGCCTCTTCTTAAATTTTTAACTTCACTCGAGCCTCGATCGTTTGACGCTCGGGGCTCCCGAGCCCCGCCCGAACATACCGGCAAGTCTGAAATCACGAGGCGGACCTACTCAAACCCTCGGAACTCCCTAAACAACGCTAAATCTTGGAATCACCCCCTAAAACCAAATGAATCAAACTATTGAATCTTCAAGTTCTTAACTCTCCTCTAACAGGTCAAAACACCCTTAAACTACCCGGATTGACACCAAATTTTACGGGCAAGTCTTAAATGAAATTACGGACCTGTATCAAGCTTTGGAACCAAAATCCGAGCCCGATACCTAGGAAATGAATGAATACTTAGTTTTCTTTAATTCCTTAAAGCTTCAATTAAACAATTTTAGATAAAAATTCATTACTTGGGCTAGGGACCTCGGAATTCGATTCCGGACACACGCCCAGGTCCCATATTTTCCCACGGACCCTCAGAAATTGTCAAATCGCGAATCTGGGCCCGTTTTCCTAAAATATTGACCGAAGTCAAACTTGGTCTTTTTAAGAAATCCTAAAGAAGCAAATGGGCATATTTTTACTCAAAACCCTTCCAATCCCCGAACCAATTGCCCCCGCAAGTTGTAAATTAGTTAAAGCAAGTACGGGAGGCTTTATTTAGGGGAACGGGGTTCTAAAATGCAAAACGACCGGTCGGGTCGTTACAGTAATGCCCTCATGTTATGGATCCAAGGCCTTCCGAGCAGTGCGTTATACCTCATGTCACCCTCGATCACATGGAACTTTGTTTCTTCGATGGTCCCAGCCACATTTACTGGCCAAATAATTTCCCTTTTGGTGGTTTCACTTGCCATGTTGAAGTCGTTAAGTACTCGAGTTGCGGGCACAATTTGATCGTGTAGGCCGAGTTGCTTTACGACCCTTGATTGGATAATGTTGGTCGAGCTACCTGGATCAATCAAAACAGGATTAACTTGAATTTTATTCATAAAGATAGATATTACTAGTGCGTCATTGTGAGGTTGTTCGATCCCTTCTGCATCGTCGTCATTGAAAGACAAAGTCTCTTCCGGTAAGTAGTCCTGAGTCCGCTTTTCTCTTGTGATCGTAACCTTGGTGCGTTTGAATACCGGTCCTTGAGGAATATCGACCCCTCCAAAAATCATGTGAATCACGTGTTGTGGCTCTTCTTGCTCATTTTGCCTGTTTGAATCTCTTTTTTTTTTAAGTGGTTCTTGGCCCGATCACTTAAGAATTCTCGAAGGTGCCCCTCGTTGAACAACCGGGCTACTTCTAGTTGTCTGCAATCTTCTGTTTTATGCCTATGAGTACCATGATACTTGCATATTTGATTTGGGTTTCTTTGGGCTGTATCGGTCTGCAGAGGCCGAGGCCACCTCGTATCTTTGATACGCCTAATGGCTGATACTATGGCGGAAGCATCTACGCTGAAGTTATATTCAAAAAGTCGAGGTGCTTCTTTGGACCCGACATCCCTATCGAAACCACTTTTGCTCATGAGCCCTTGGGAGATTTGTCCCCGATCATTCCTTCTATCATTCCGAACGGGGTTGTGTCCAGACCGCTATTTCTCCAATCTCTCTCGTATGGCTGATATCGGTCTATGTTCGATCGTGGTTCCTGATTGACGTCCCTTTTAACTCTGTCCACGGTCCTATTGGGATAAATTGAACCAATTGGAGCCCTCAGTTGATCGTCTTCGACCATAATCTTCGACTGATATCGATTATGTACATCGGACCAAGTGACGGCTAGATATTCGATAAAATTCTGCTTCAATTTTTGAGAAGCTATGGAACTCCGTTCATTGAGCCTTGAGTGGAGGCTTGAACTGCCCAATCATCGGTGACCGGTGGCAAATCCATCCGTTCCATTTGAAATCGAGTTACAAATCCCCTGAGCATCTTGTTGTCTTTTTGCCTTACCTTGAATAGGCCCGACTTTCTAGTTGCAACATTAATGGCTCCAGCGTGCGCCTTTACAAAGGAATCTGCAAGCATAGCAAATGAATCAATAGAGTTAGGCGGCAAATTGTGATACCATATCATAGCATCCTTTGATAGAGTTTCTCCGAGTTTCTTCAGCAACACGGATTCGATCTCATTATCTTCCAAATCATTTCCCTTAATAGCGCATGTATAAGAGGTGACATGTTCGTTTGGATCTGTCGTCCCGTTATACTTCAGAATCTCGGGCATATGGAACTTCTTCAGTATTAGCTTCGGAGCCACACTTGGGGGAAAGGTTTTTGGACAAAGTTTTTGGAATCAAGTCTCCACTTTCTTATCATTTTCCTCGATTTTCTTTTCCCCTGTCTCGATCCGCTTTGTCAGTTCCTCGAACATTTTTATGATAACGGGATCAATCTCCGATTCTCCTTTATTCGATCTCTTTGCACCGATTCGGCTCTGTGAACAACTTCTAGTGATGGCTCGAGCTTGATCCTGCTTTGTGCACGATTCTGATTTTGGAGTTTTGCTATTGCATCTTGTTGAGTCTTCAACATCTCAAATATCATTCGAAGGCTAATTCTGCCTTCTTCATCCTATTTATAATACAATTCTAATTAAAGAAGGAAATCCCATGATTAGCTAAACTACCGCCCTTGATTTGATCTGTTCAAGATTTCCGCCATGATCTTCGACCAGACGCGGATATCTCGCCTTTTCGTTATTCGGTCTTGATTGATGCCTGTCTCGCTCGACCTCGATCATTAATGGTCTCGATCTCAACAAGTACCTTGAATCTCGAACTTGGTACTCTATCCTCATGTCTCGATTTGATATGATATGGGACTCACTACTAGAAATCCGAAAAAAAGCGACCGCGAAAAGCGACCAAAGTTGGTCGCTTATTGGCCAAAAAGCGACCAAACACACCTGGTCGATATTAAGCTGGTCCCTTTACCTTAGGGACCAAAGTTGGTCGCTAATTAGCGACCAACTTTGGTCTCACAGGTAAAAGGACCAAATTTTCCGGGCAAAGCATATAGCGACCAACTTTGGCCGCTCAAATATTTTAATATTATAAATTTGGCGACCAACTTTGGTCGCAAGATGTAAATAACGTTTTATTTTTACTTATTGTTAATCATATCAAGCGACCAACTTTGGTCGCTACATTAATAATTTTTCATAATTTTTTATTTAATTTGCGACCAAAATTGGTCGCAAATGGCAAGAATTAATTTTTTTTTAACTTTAAGCGACCAAGACTGGTCGCTATTGCCCAGAAAATTATTTTTTTTTAAGTGAAAAGCGACCAACTGGAGACCAAAGTTGGTTGCTTTTTTTGGTATATTTTTGGCAGAAACTGCCTGTTTTGGCTGCTACACCACCTGCCAGCTTATATCAAATATCCTAAACAGGCATTTTATGCCAACAACAACCACACTAAAAAGCAACAAAATATAAAGATCAATAGAACTAAAACAGTAAGCTAACAAAACTAAGTTAACGTTTATTACAAGCTCATTCGAAAACTAGTTCTATTGTCTAGTTCAAAGTATATAGAGTACTCAAGGAGTGTTCTTTTAGCATCCTCGTTTGAAAGTTGGATTCCCTCGGCCGACTCGTTAGGTGGCTGACTGCGTATGAATTCCCCCACATCAGCTGTGAAGCGAACCTATAAGAAAAATTATATTGAATTAATATTTCAAAATTTATATAAAAGTAAATCAAAATACTTAATGAAAAGTAAAAAACTTAATGTATAGTCGAGGCTCGACCCTCGACCCACCTTTCTGAATCAGTCTCTTTCTTCTTCTTTACAATACGAGTTTCATTGAATAGCTCATCTTGCTTCATTGGCATCATTAAGCTGTCCGGTGGCTTTGGTGATTATCCTCGTGGTACTATTACTCGGGATGAACTTGGATACAGAGAATATATTCTTCGGATATATCACCAATATCCCACTAAGCTTGTACGGATCAGACTTGGAAGAAAGTTAAGAACAAAACTTCCTATGATCTCTGTCATCATAGAGTCTTATGATCCCCATTTTATGGGAACGGCCATGACCGACGGAAAACATTTCATCACCATCAACTTTGTCACTCCCAATTAAACTCCTTTTCCTCTTGGAAATTGAAGTATAGAATTCCTCTATTACCTCTTCTTTTATCTACTTAGGAAATGTTAAACTCCTACCTACACCATAACTATTTGAAACACATATTCTTGCCTTCTCATCATTGTTGTCGCTAATGAGAAGAACAATTAAAGGCACACTCTGTCAGGTACTGTGTCTTAGTTATTCTTGGTGGAAGTCCATTGCATGTCTAATATTACCATCAACCCCTTCTACAAAATCCTCCCGCAATCTAAAATTCCAATACATAAACTAAAATTTTAATTCATATCCTAAAGGTTCAACTCATATCCAAAAAAATTCAATTTATAATCTAAAATTCCAATTCATAAACAAAAATTCCAATTCATATCCTAAAGGTTCAATTCATATCCTAAAGGTTCTAGTCATATCCTAAAATTTCAAGTCATATCCTAAAGGTTCAAGTCATATCCTAAAGGTTCTAGTCATATCCTAAAATTCCAATTCATAAACTAAAATTCCAATTCATATACTAAAATTCCAATTCATAAACTAAAATTCAAATTCATTTCCTAAAGGTTCAAGTCATATCCTAAAGGTTCTAGTCATATCCTAAAGGTTCAAGTCATATTCTAAATTTCAAATCATATCCTAAAATTCCAATTCATAGACTAAAATTCCAATTCATATCCTAAAGGTTCAAGTCATATCCTAAAGGTTCTAGTCATATCCTAAAATTTCAAGTCATATCCTAAAATTTCAATTCATAACTAAACTTCAATTCAATCCAAAGATTCAAGGTTATAATTCAAACCTAAAAGTTAGGATTCACAAGAACAAATCATAAACCCTAAAAGTTTAGGATTTCTTCTCTTCAAACCATTTTCCCCAAATTAGTAGGTAAAACTAAATATTTTAGCTACTAACAATTATCATAGATTTAATTTAGCTAAGAACAATTAATTGTTACAAATCAAACTACAAGGAATTAAAATAAATCAGTGTATTTCGAAGAAAATAAGGAAAGGAGAGAGAAACCTACCTGGACATTGGAGGACCCCGGCGGTGGAGCTGCTGCTGCCGCCGACGGGTGGAGGGTGGAGGGAGACGGTGGCGTCGGTGGAGGAAGACGGAAGGGGAGGGGGTGTTTGAGTGTGAGAGAGAGAAGAGAGAGAAGAAAATAAGAGAATATGAGGGGAAACCCGTTTTTTAGCTACTGTATTTACAAAAAGCGACCAACTTTGGTCGCTATTTTTGGAAGCAAAAATGTTTTGACTATTTTGATCAAATTAGTGACCAAAGTTGGTCGCTAATTTCTGACCGTTTGACCAGAATAGCGACCAACATTGGTGTTGGTCGCTATATGTAAAAAAATTAAATTACTTTTAATTCGATATAATATTACCTAGTACACTTATACTTAGTGCATAGTACAGCGTA